>NW_015113285.1:25206-49078 GCF_001443285.1 Poecilia latipinna | reverse complement strand
CACACACACACACACACCAACACACACACACACACACACACACACACACCCACTCTCACACACACACACACACACACAAAGAAAAATCACCACCAGGCCAAATTAAAGACTTGGATGGATAACTGAGAGGAATGTTTGTTTTTTCTGCTTTCAAGTGGCTCTAATGAACCAGGGAAAGAATGCGCTTTCTGCGCTCTGATTGCTCACATATTTAGAGGTCGTGCAGCCTGAAGCCAAACTGTCTTATTTTACACTCCAGAACTGAAACAGGAAGACAGCAACGTAAAACCAGTGAATCTGAGAAGGTATCTGCAGAATATCACCCGACAGTGTTCAGTCGAGGTTTTAAGAGCGCTCTAATGAAAACCCGCAATCAGCGTGAACCCCGGGCACTGGTGGTGGATGTAGAAAAAGGGCGGCCGTTCTCCTGTTCCCATCGTCAGGCTGTAATTTAGCACAGACATGCGTGTGAAGCTGTGAGAACAAGCCTGTCATGTGAGCTACAACTGAACGGTGTAAACAGTGTGGCTCTGAACAGCTGGGATTATTTTAGACAGGATGGTAATTTGGTGTAACTGAGCAATAGTGAAAGATTTACTCAGCAGCTTCGCTGTCCACTTTCTGCTTAACGTAATCATTTTATGTATGAACGTTAAAAATCTTTAAAATATATATATTTTTCTTCAATAGCTGCGCTTCAATTCACCATAAAACTGTGCAAATTGGAATTAAAAAAATAAATCTGCTTAATGCAAACACTCCAATTTTGAAAAAAAAACTTAGGTTTTTCACTAAAAGGCTTTTATCTACGATAAAATGTTTTTTTCCGGCTGTATCAAAATTAGTGTATTTTGCAAGAAACTGCAATGGAAACATCCGTTTTGCATCATATGAGTCACAAGATTAAACAATCAGATGTTGCCACTGGTGGAAACGATGAATAAGACAACAGGAAGTGGTAGGAGGATGATATCGTGGGATGTTTTCAGTCACTTATCGCGTGAGCAAACTTATTCACCTGTGATTTTAGTTGTGTTTCACATTTAATGGAATTGAGAAATTGTGTTTTTCAACAAAGTTTCACACACGTTTGTAATGGAAATGCAGCTACTCTCTGAAGTTACATCAGACCAAACTTCTCTTAAGTTCAGAATTACCTATTTTTTAATAAATAACAAGAACAAGAATATGTCAGAGATTATTTATTCATGTCTTCAAAATAAGAAGACATTAACAGAATAATTACTCTCTTTAAACAGGAAAATCCAGATGATGATGTCATAGGTTTAGAAGCTCCCGATAGGTTAACTAGTTCCACTAGCAGATTATTTCCCATATAACACAAATATTTATTTTGTTATAAGCTAAATAATCTCCCAATAGAACTTGTACATGTTTAAATCAATATTAAGAAATAACTGTTTTAAAACAAACTCCTACATTTTGCTGAAAAGTTACTTGCAAGTCAGTTTTGTCTTATTTCACATGAACTAAGATATTTGCACTAGGAACTAGACCAAAAATACTTGGTAAGGTTTTATGTTTTTGCACGATAGAACAAATAAAAAGGTCAGAAATCAATCCAGTGGGGAAACAGAGAAATGCCCTGGGACCAGAGAGACACACTGAAGACCTTGAGTGTGTTTCCTACAACAGCTGTGTTAGGCTGACTGAGTCAGAAACACAAATAAATGCTCCAAGCCACTTCCTGCTGATGAGAAGAAATATTCAGGGAGTTTGGAGAAGGAAGTGACTTACTGTCTTTAGTGGTGACGGGGCTGGACGTTCCACCCACGGAGCTCCGTCCCACCGGGCTGGAATGCTTGGCCCCACGGCCGGGAATTTTCAGTCCACTGGATTTCAGCATGTTCATTTTGCAGGAGGAGAGACACGGCGGGGATCTGGAGCGATCTTCTGGAGGCGTACGGATCCGGTACTAGATCAAAGAGCAGAGGCCGTCGTTCTCCATGTTTAGCTGAAAGAATGAAATAGAAGGGAAAAGATGTTAGTACACAAACAATACAGAATACAAAGGTTAAAAAAAAAGGAGGGAACTTGTCAAGTCTCCACAACCTCAACTCTGACAAAACTGAAAAGAGGAATGGAACGGGAATGGGAGAGATTTGCAGCTGCTTAGACAGACGAGGAAAAAACCACAAACTATCAATAAAATACTTCAATCGGTTTATACTTGTAATGGTTTCATTTAGAATAATCAATCTATATTTTAATTATTTCAAACCAAGTAATGAAGACCTTCATTATAGACACAGAGATATTTTTCCAAATTTTATATTTCCGATCCATCGGAACAAACTGACTCAGATTGATAGTGAAGTTTGTACGGTGGCCTGGCTGTTTTATCTGTGAGCTCCAAACAAGACGAAACAAACCAAATTCCAGACAAAAACAAACAGATAACAGCTGTAGGAGGATGGTCTATTACAACTTCTTGAGCCTTTTCAAACTATGTTACACGCAACAACTACAAGCTTTTTGTATTTTTTTTATGTTTAAGTATTGCATAACCGGGAAGTGGATCCTTTTTCATTAATAAAAATCTAAAAAAATATGGCGTCATCCCTTTATTTTCATACCCTTAAATTAAACCCTAGTGCAACCAAATGCGTGTTTAAATCCAGCTGTTCTGTGACTTCTTGAATCTTTATTGAACAAAAATGTTCCTAAACAAACAGGTTTTACCTTAAAGAATAAAACATCAGAAGAAAAGGCAAGCTAAAGAACCCATTGTGAGATAATCAAAGGATAAACTTAAATATATAAATACATATTTTAAGGAAAGCATACAATAAGAATAAAGAAAAGAAAGAAGAAAAAGCATCCACACAGAAAAAACCACCGAAACAAAAAAATAAATAAATAAATAAAAACCTCTGTCAGAGGTTTCTGGAAAATATTTTCTGTAATTACACATTTTCTTGTGTTTTAATAACTTTATATTCTACTATGCTAATTAAAAGTAGTTCAACATGTATATCTGTCCCCAAAAATGAACCGCCAGGTGCCATGTTTAATTCGGAACAGGAAGTCATGGTTGTTTTGAAGCAATCTGATTGGCTGACAGGTTTTAGCTTTGAGTTACACTGCCCCCTATGGGATTGAAATGTTTAAAATAACCATATGGTCGTGTTTGTGTGAGTTTATGTTGATGAAAACATTTCAGAAACCAATCCTGTGTGTACAATATTATTATTATTTTTTTACGTATAAAATTTGAAAATATTTCCATTGTGGCAGAGATATTTGTTTTTATAAAAATACAGCTACTTCTGTACAAGGTCTAAAATTCTGTTGTTTTCAATTTGTGCGACAGAAAACTTTGAACTTCAAACTGAGCTCACTGGGAAACACGGTGGTGGCAGAATGGAGCAGAGATGCATCTAAAGGTTTCAGGATGGAGCCCTGGAGGAACAGAGTTGGAGTGCTAGAATGTTAAAGTCTTGACCAAAACCCAAGAAAATCTGTATTAAGACCGAAAAAAATCGCGCTGCTTTCCATACAATCTGACTGAGTTTGAGCATAAAAAGCACACTATTAAAACCATGCACCAACCTGTAGTAGTAACCCGCTTTGATAAATCATGGATAAAACACAACATAGTTCTGAACGTTCCCAATAATGGACGACATACCAGAATTAATACAAGAACGCATCAAAGACTCATTGCAGAAGAAGCCAGAGTAACATCTGAAGCGCGTAGACTTCACTTACCTCAGTCAGGGTCAGAGATCATGACTCAAACCATGAGAAAGAGAGCTTCAAGGTAAAAACACTGGTGTTCAAGACAACTTGTTGTAATTGAGGAAACTGTGAATTTGGATCTCAGCAATAAAATCCTGGACAACAATCAGCATGACCTCAAGCACACATGCAAGTTTACAACTTAATGGCTTAAACAAAACAAAATGAAAGTTCTGAAGCGGCCTAGTCCAAGTCAGGACTTGTCGCGGAACTTTAAGCAAGCCGTTCGTGCTTGAAACGCCCTCAAATGTGACTGAATTATAGAAAAAGTCAATCTATGCAAGTTTGCTGCTTATGTTTTCTGCTTAAAAATCTAAAATATATTCTAAATTAGCTATTACACACATTTAATCTGGGACAACCACACCATTAGTTCACTTTGATCAACAAGGGAGGTAATGCCCTTTCACTAAATCTATTTTTCAAAAGCAATAATAAGAATAACAGTTATTTTCTTCGTATATTTTTATTGTGAAGTAATATTCTCAGCAGGCTGATATATGTCCAATGTAGGCCGGTGCCCAAGTGGAGCATGTCCTACAAATCATGGCCCAGAGCATATTAGGAAGACATAAAGCTGCTATAGCCTCAAATAAGAAATGCTAATTTTGTTTGGAGCTTTAACATTTGTGTTTGGAATTAAATTAAGCGATTTTCATGCATAGCGTTGGATTTTACATCTTATTTACACTCATTTTTATTCAGAAAAAATTGTATTTTACGCTTTAAATCAGGTCAATCAAATCAAACTGGCCAAAATTGCGATGCTGGTGGTTTAAAGCTATGTTTTATATATGGAATAAGCAATAAGGCCTTAATATATTATTTCTATAGGGACAGGATGGACAGGTTGACCAAACACAACGCCAGCAGTTTGATCTATTGTTGTAGCTACTGCGGCAGGCAGCGTGGTTCACTTTGCCCTTCACTTCCACCCGAAAACAAAAAAACAGACAGAATTTTCGAAAATGTCTGAAATGACTCAAAACATGCAGGAAAATCCTCACCTTCCTGTGTGGAAATGAAGAGTCCGAGGGGTGTCCGAGAAGCGGCTAACTTCTAGGTCCTCACCGGCGGAGGAGGGGGAGAGACAGGGCGGATTAGTGCCTGCCACTCCCTGGGATGCAAATATGGATGCTGAGCCAAGAAAAAAACTGAAAGGGGAGAATCAGCGTGGATCGGCGTGGATGATGGAGACAGACCGGTGTGGGGTTAGCAACCGTCAGCCTGCCGGTTCATGCTCCAGGGTGATAGCTAAGACGGCTAGGAAAGGATGTCGAAGAAAAACGACTCTTAAAGAAGCCGAACCGTTTCCGAAATACTTTCAGTCCAAGTTTTTTTTTTCTTTTTTTTTTTCCGTTTATTTTTTTTTCCTGTTTAACCGATTCGGTATCTCCTCCGCTCTGGTTTCGCCGGTGCTGGTGGTTTATTGGGTCCAGCTCAGCCTCCCGTCTCTGACTCAACCCACCGACTGGATCGAACAAAGGGGCTGGGAAGAAGAGCCTCCTGAGAGGAGAAAAAATGAGACTAGACTACACACAGTCTGGCTCATTTTCCTGTTGTTTTCAACTTAAAAGTATGGAGTTATAAACCGAAATAAATTTATATTCGCATTCCCTTTATCTCTCATTGGTACTACTTTTTTAATCGGATTGAACAAATCCGAGAAAGGGACGTTTTTCAAACATAGGCATGATAATCCGCTTAGTCTTCTCATTTTCTATGTTTCAAAAATACTGAATCTTTTATGTAAATCAACTAAAATAACACAAAAAGTCGCTCAATCATGTTTTATGTGTTTATAACCTCAATCAATTATTTTTGTATATTTTCACACATTTCAACTCATTTGACACAGCTAGCGCATGGAATTTTTGGATTTTCAACATAATTTATAGTGGTAGGGGCGGGGACACTTTTCTCTTAATACTGTGATTGGACGGTGGACCCATTATCCTTTTAAGAGCTCCCTGATTGGGCATTTTTGTTTCTCAAAGGCATGGCCAGTTTGACAGTCCTTACCGCGAAGACCTCCGCTGCTGCACTGATTTACTGCTGGATAGAGCCCCAGAAAAACACACACACACACAAAAAAACACATACCAATAAGGCGCATGCGCATTAGGACAGTATGCTAACGCGGCACCCATATTGTGATAGGCATTTCTGTTGAAGCACACAAAAACTATTGAGCAAGTCAGGTCTGTTTTCAACAATTTTAGCCCAAGCAATGTGACTGTTTGGTCTGGGTTGATGCTCTCAAGCATTAGTAGCACAATTAAGCACTTTGTCATTTCTATTTTCCATGACGGATGGGATATAAATAAAGTTGAACTTACTTATTCCAAATTAGAAATTGGTGTAAATGTTCAGTAAACCAAGTCAAATCACTTTGACTCTTTCGCAACATAATATTAGAAAGAAAAAACAAAACATTTATGATAATTACATTTCGTTTCTGGTTTTTTCTTTGAAAAAGAAGCATGAAATTACAAAGAAACCTGCAGAAACAGTTATGAAAAAACACATAAGAGGCTAACTAGTGGAGTGAGAAAAACAATTACAAATTTTAAAGTAATATTCCCTCAGTTTGTTTCCAAATGAAATATTGTCTAAAATATTTTTTTTAACATATAGAAACTTTTTAAATGTCCTTGTCTTATCTTCTTTTAGTTTAATTTAGCTGACAAATTGTTTTTATTTGTCTGTGTTTATTAGGAAAAAAGTGAAAATGTAAAAGAAAAGAATTTCTGTATGATCTCGCAATGCCATGTTTTAAATGTTTAAGTATCAATAAACCATTTTGAAAGAAAAATCTTTTAAAATAACTAGCCTAGAGACTATATCTTTTAATCACTGCACTGTCTTCTAAAAAAGCCACTAATCAGCAACTTTCCTTCAAAACAAAGTAATTTAAAAATTGTGCAAAGTGAAAATTACGGTTTTCCTCTCAAGAAATTTTAGGCTGTAACTTTTATGACGGCCACTAGAGGGAACTAAAGACCAGTTAAAGACTAAAAATATATTGAACATTTATTTAGGATACCAGAGCTGAACGTGAATAGCCAGAGATACTGAACCTATTTTGGGCCAGATGCTTTCAGTATGGCTTTAGATAGCACTCCAGATACTTTGGAATATGTATCTTTTGGGTGCACAAAATCTACGGTACAAATATTACATATTTGCATCCTAAGCCAGTGTCCACCAGGTGTTTACTAAAGCAGTTCATAAGCTGCTAAAGTTTATGTATGAAAAATTCTGGTTCTATTTATCAGGGAACAATAATTGCATACATCACAGAAAAGAAAGGAAAGAATAGATTATAAAATATATTTCATGTTAGAATCACAAAATTTATATTGGAAGTTAGCAGAAAATCAAATGAATATTAGATCTAGTCGCTAAAAGAATAAAAATTGATTAGTAACCTTACTCAATTAAATTATCTTAACTACACATATACAGTATATTTACATTACAATTGGACCAAGCTTCATGTCATCAAGCTTCTTGCCATTTATGTTTTAGACTATTTGTACAAGACCAAACAAATTCACATTTTATGTTTGTTTCTCTGATTTACAGCAACTGACCAGCAGCCAGCTTCAACATAATAACAAAGGGTCACAAGCTGACCTGAGCAGGCTCATTGATATGCAGTGTGTCTATATAATGCCTCTCTGTGGTTCATAATAATGGCTTAGTGTTTCAGAGTGTGTGGACGTTGGCCTCTCAGTCTGCTTTGTAGGGGAAGTGGCTGGATTACAACCTAATCCCATTATGATGATGTGGCCATGTGAGGCCTGGATGGAAGGATCAGAAACTGAAGACTCAAGTTTGGGAACTTAATCAGAAGCAAACCCAGTAACTAATAATGAATTTGTGAATTGGAAAAACTTTAATGATTAAAAAAAAAAAAAACTGAGAAGTTTCACTTGCTCTCATCTTCAGATACACCGGCATGGTAGGTAATGTTTATTTATAGAATTTCTCTCCATCTTTATTATCCTCTAGAAACTGACAAGCCAACAAACATATTTTAATTGATTAGGTACAGGAGGCTGCCAAGTCTGTCGTCAGCCTGAGTTGTAAATTCACATCTTATTATTGCAGCCTGCGAGCAGCTTGGTATGGAATGTCGAATGTGCCAAAAAAGAGACATCAGCAGTTAAATTTCAGCTGAAAAATTTAACTTTTACAAAATATATAAAAGAAGAACTATTTTACATTCACGAGATTTACATTCATGAATGTAAATCTCAGCCAGTGTCCAGAGTTATTTGTTAACTCTTTTCAATATTCTGTTAAAATAGATGAAGCCAGTTGTACATTTATATTAAACAATTGTTTAATATGACTTACTTTTTTGCTTTTCAAGCTTGTTTTTTAATTTTTAGTAGATGATACTGACCTGCAGAATGTTTACTTCTGATTTAATTTATTTCTCTCATTAACAGTTTAACTACTAAATAAACAAAAAATAATGAAAGAGACTACATTGCTTTAGTATGTTTACGATACTATACATATTTATGATCAATATGCGTCATTACAATAAATAATTTTGACTTAACTCTGGTAGTTATACGTATACATATATCTTCATTAAAAAAGTAATTATGCTAATAAGTGAAAAGAATAAGTAAGAGAAGGAGATAAAATGATTTATTAATATTTAATATTTGTTAATTCTTTTTAATATTCTGTTAAAAATAGATGAAGCCAGTTGTACAGTTATTTAATTAATTTTCCTAAATTTAACAAAAACAGTAAAATTTAGGATATGACTTTTAAAATATGACTGTACAACTGGCTTAAATAGTCATATGTTTGTTTTTTACAAACCCTTTAATAAGGACATTATTTGTTTGTTATTATGCTCTTTTTAGCCGCCAATAAAGTCAAAGAATGTTATTATCACCTTTAAACCTAACAAAACAGCTGTACTGGGAAATCAATAAATTATTATTAGAATAAAATTGGAGCTAACTGCCCATCTAAAAATTTGCTGAAGTAAAATAAGTAAAAAAAAAGTTTTTTGTTTTTATTGTATGGTGTATTGAGTTATTGTTAGCATAGGATTTTATATCACGACACCTGTTTCAATAAGTTACTCTAACTGGCAAGCTAGCTATAGCACTTTTAGGTTTGGCCATGCTGCAAGTGAGCAAAATCTAGCCAAAAAAAATAGCATTTCTTGTAATATTTAGCTGATATTGCTAACATATTTCGAATTTACCCAGATGTTTTTGCATAAAACACATGCATATGTATATATTTTTTTCTGGTAAAATTAAAATATAACATGTTATTATCAATATCACCAATGAACTATAATTGTCATTTTTTTTCCACCAGGAAGTTGCTGAGGCTTTTGCTTTTGTTCAAAAATAATGCTGACATTGTAACAAACATTTGTTTTGGAGAGATGACAAATGAGAAAATGATTAAACCGGCTGCCAGCAGGAATGCAAGTCGCTATCAGATTCAACAGTTTCAGTGTGTGTGTACATGACATTAGGTGAAGGTCTAAATGAGGGACACTGACCCAAATTTTAAATAAAGACACCAGAGCATCTGACCAACACAGAGATGAGAGACAGCAGCAGAACAATGTGGAAGATTTATTATCCCACTTTTTTGTTTTCTTAAGAAGATCATTTGAAAAATACAGAGATTTGGACACAATCTTCAACAGAGTTAGTCTCAAAAGCGTTTTTCTGACTCCATTAGTCTGATCCAGGCTGTGCCATTCATCTGCAACATGACAGCTGCCACTATGTTAAGGACTGAGGAAGCAGTCAGAGTCTGATCCAGCAAGCAGAAAATATATTTCACAACTGGAGTAGCAGTAGCAGCAGGTTACATAGAAATACCAGTGGTGGACACAATCTGCACTGGCTGCAGGCTACATCTTTTCCTTCTGCCTCCTCATCGTCTTCAGCTGCAACTTTACCTCCTGCAGCAAAGGACCATAATCAAATCTTCAACAAATTCAGAGTCTGGCTCTCCCCTAACCTGCAGAAATATCAGGTAATGCATGAAAAATGGATGTGTGTGGAACATATTGGTGTATTTTCAGGCAAAACAGTGTTTTAACTCCTGAACAAAGCAATATATAAAACACAGGACTTTGAACTCTGAAAGTGTTGACATGAAATAAGATTTGAAAGTCAGCATATCGGCGTTCATGAGTCTGTGTAGCGGCATGCTGCTCAGAAGGGAAAAAAAGATTATTTGGCTAAAAGTTTAGACTTCTGCATACATCATCTGCCCTAAAGAAAGTAACAGTCACAGATTTAAAAATACGGAGGTCTAACAGTGCCACAGTATTAGAATACTTTAAATATTTAATACAAATGTAATGTGTCATAAATTACCCATGATTGAAAAACTATAAATAAAAATAAAATTAACTATATTATTATTTTAGAAAAGATGTGTTCATTTCTAAGAGAATATACTTTATTTAATAATTGTGTGCTGCAAGACATCATTAATTAATTTCCCTTTAAATTTGCCTTAAGCATTTAAGTTAGTGGGTGGGAGAAAACATGAATGGATGGAAATAATTATTGACACATCATTTACTTCTTTATAAAATGTATTAATTTCTATTCTGATGTTAGTCATGAATGGATTGCTAATTAGATTATTGCCATAATCTAATTAACTAGAGTATGGCAATAAAGATTTATTTTTATTTTTATGAAAGTTATAAATAATTTCTGACATGTCTATTTTTTTTTATTAAAATGTAAATAAAACTGGAATATTTTATTTGACAAACTTCTACACTGAATGAAAACAATTATAAATCTAAATGTGGCAGAGGTTTAAATGATTTTCAGCTTGACTGTTTACATAATGTAAACAGCATATCAACTTCCTTGCAATCTGAAACGGTAATTCACAAGCTGTTTGCATCTATTTACTGATGACATATAAGACATATTGTCTTAGCCATGTACGCTAAGACAATTGTGCAATGAAATAAAAACAAAAACAAAGTCATGAATGCGCTTAGGACCTGATTAGTTCTATACTAAAATAAAGAAAACATGTTCATATTTTTTACTAGAATAGTTTTTACACAGTCCAGAAATCTGGACAAACTTCTAGAAAACTGCAAAACAGTCGAAACACTGTTTAGCCTTTAAATCAAGGCTAAACCACATTATGTTTAGAGTTGCTTTTGATTACTAACTGGAATATTGATCTTTATATTTGGTGTATTGATGATTTTGATGGTGACATTTGATAAAACATAATGTTTATTGCTGGCTTTCATAATCGGTGACTGTATGATGTTTTTATGATGTAACTCACATGCCTTGTTGCTAAGCCACTTTTAGACTTTTATCTGCACAAAAGTCACAATAATCTTTTTTGAAAGCCTCAAACAGCTCTGTTAGGTACTGCTTTCTAAAAGATGGAATTACTTATTTTATAGCGTCATCAGTAAGTTATACCTGTTACTGTATGTACAAAGCAAAATATCAGAGGAAAAAGTAAAGCAAGAACATAAGAAGGATGTTGAATGTAATTTACCTTTATTTTTAAATGAAAAAAGACATAAATATTTTTGTCTTATGTGTATATTTGGCAAACAAAGTGGAAATAATGAAAAGTAGAAAGAAGTAATTTGCAATGCACGTATTACCAAAGGCATTATACAGATCCTCAAAAAATAAGCACTTAAACACAATTTCTGTAATAAAAATTGGCCCGCTGACATTTTGTCAACTTCTCTGTTTTCTTAAAGCAGAGTTCAGTAGATCAGTTTACAGAACTCAATGCTATCAAAGCTACCATAAAGAAAACTCTTAAAAATCCTAATGACAGCAAATATAAAGAACTCATCATTGTTCACTTGGTGGTTTTTGGCATCCACAGACCTGTAGCTTACAACTTGTTCCAGTTAAGAACATATTGAGACATATTTTGTTTTGGTTTCATCTACTTGAACTTCTTCTGTGTGCTTCCTGTCAGATCTCCGTCTCTGCTGCTGTTGACATGGCATCACTAGCTCTGGAGCTGATGGGCTTCTTCTTGGGCCTCCTGGGCATGATGGGAACCCTGGTCGCCACGGTGCTGCCCTACTGGCAAATTTCTGCTCACATCGGCTCCAACATCGTCACGGTTGTGGCAAACATGAGGGGCCTGTGGATGGAGTGTGTCTATCAGAGCACAGGGGCCTTCCAGTGTGAGACCTACAACTCCATGCTGGCACTGCCGGCCGACCTCCAGGCTTCCCGCGCCCTCATGGTCATCTCCATCGTGTTGTCTGTCCTTGCGATTGGCATGGCGTCTCTAGGGATGCAGTGCACTCTTTGCTTGGAGAATGCGGGGACGGTTAAGAGTCGTGTGGCTGGAGCTAGTGGGGTTTTGTTTCTCGCTGCAGGTTTCCTGTCTCTGATACCCGTGTCATGGACCACACATGAGGTCGTCCAGACCTTCTACAGCCCAAACATACCGGCCGGCATGAAGTACGAGATCGGCGAGTGCCTGTACCTCGGCCTGACCTCCGCGCTCATCTCCATGCTGGGTGGTGGACTGCTGAGTGTCTCCTGCTGGGTGGAGGAGGAGGGCGGCCGGGGGAGGCGGCATGGGTTAGGATATCCGTACCCACCAGTAGGAGTTGGGATGTCTGGCACAGGCGCTCGGACAACTTCACAGACCTACCGCCACCCCACCCTGCAAATGGGGGCCGTCAACACAGCCAGCCGGACGCAGACAATGGTCCGAAGTACTAGTACCTCAGAGTCCAGCGCTCAGGGAGCCCCAGGAGCCCCAGGAGCCCCAGGAGCTAAGAAGCCCACTGCAGCAGGATATGACATCACAGGATATGTGTGATATGGTTCCAGCACTCCGTGAACTAAACACCAAACACAACTTCAGATTATGTAAAGGTACTGAATATTGAATATGGAGGCAACATTTTAGTGGACTTTTCAAGCTGCCTTCATTGTATCCATGAAGTTATTTTCATTGTGATAAAAGTGGTTTCTTTAAAGGAAAAGTACAGTGGCCCTGAAGTTCAAACATCAACAAATCACTCAGACCTACTGCTTCTGTTTTGTTAAAGTCATTGTGTTTTCTAATTTGTAATTGTGCTGAGTTAATGTGTTTTTTTTATTATTTTTTTTTATTTTTTTTTAAAAATTGTGTTTAGTTAACGTTGTTGTGTTTTTAAATTTGTAGATTTGTTGAAGTGGTTTGCACTTCAGGGCCACCGTAGAACAAAACTTCTGTTTCCAATTCAATTGGATTCAAGTCGGATTTCCTGGATGATTGGGAAAATGTCCTAATGTCAAAACCTCCAAGGTGTTTTTTTTTTTTTTTTAGGTTTATTTCAGACATTTTACAAGAACAAAGCAATCAGATGGAAAGACAACAAAGCAGAGTCAGCAAAAATAAATAGCAGATTAATAAATGATCAATGCTTCCCCTCTGCCTGTGATTCATCAGTAGGGGTGGACAATAAATAAGGACTTAGAATTTTATCTCAGTAATTTGTGGTATTATTGTGATAACATTAAAATGTATGCTATAAAATTCCCACTTACTATCTTTTTAGGTAACTGCATGGCACAGAATTCAAGACAAATATTGATCTTAAAAACAAAACAAAAAAACATTTCCATTTGAAATATGGAAATTGTGATTTAAATCACATACCTGAACACAGTAGCTGAATTTATTGACATCGAGACAATGATAAATCAAAAATTCTCATAAGAAGCTTTTCACAATAAATAATAAATATGATAAACTGTTTATCCTTATTCATCAGTTTCTTGTTGGAAAAGTTGTAGATAGAAGTAAATACTTAAATAATCCCACCCACTTTGTCTTTAAACATCTTTCATCTACTTAATGCCAGTTAATAAACAACTAATGAATTACATTACAAATTAAATAAAAATGTATAGTAATACAATAATTCTATTTAACATTCAGTTCTTGTCCTCATTCTAAACAAGAAGCATCCATGTATAATTTTAACAGTTTTAAGCCATCACACTGCTTCAGCTACACCTTGTATATGCTGGTAATACTTTTAAATTTAAGCTGCGCCTCAAGTCATGTCCTCCCTCACGAAGCTTGAACATTGTCTGCACATTTCTTGGTAATAGATTAAAGTTATAGTCTTATCTTGCCCTGCTTTTCAAAAAATTCTAGTTAGAGCAGTTTAAGAAGTAAAGTAAGTCAAAATAAAATATATCACATAAATATATAAATTCGTCACAAGAACAAGTTAAAAGCGAAAAGTTTGGGTCCAGTTTGTGGATGCTGATACCAAACAACCACCAAATGAATGCTGATGAGTATTTTATGTTTGCTGTAATTATGATTTTTATTGGGTTTCAGTACCTCAACTAATCTCAACTCCTTAAAATCTTTCCTTTAGTCCTCTATCAGTTAGGAGTCATTTTGATATGAAACCAATGAAATTGTCAAAACATTAGTGGGCCTAAATAGAAAAGAAAATGTGTAAAAGTGCTTGTTTTTTTAAGTATCAGTATAATGTTTTTGGGAATATGTAAATATGTAAATTACATTTTCCTCTTTTCACTATATTCACTTTGCCAAATTTACACACAACAAAAATATTCATGCCTTTTTTATTTCACAAATAAAAGTAAATTGCATTCAACATCCTTCTTACATTCTAGCTTTATTTTTTTCTCTCATATTTTGCTTTGCGCATACAGCCACAGCTGCAGGTACTATAACTTACAACTTACCTAACACAGAGCTGAGGCCTTCAAAAGGAAGGTTCTTGCAGCCTGTGTGCAGAAAAAAGTGTAAAAGTGGAAGCCAATTAGAGGAATTGCCAACAAGCCCATATCCAGACAAAATACTATGTCAAGATTATTTTTATATCACATCAAAGTGCTTTATCAAATAAAAGGCCAACTTTGTAACTATCTTCATGTGTCTCCGAAGGTTCGAAGGTTCAGGTTCATCACTAGTTCCCAGCTGTAATAACTGAAGCTGCGTACCAACTCCTGATCATTCCTCTTTAAGTCCAAAGATAATGACTTCAGTTTTTCTTCTGTTCAGCTAGAGAAAGTTTTGAAAGATGAAAGCAGAGGCAGAACTGAAAATCAAAATCTAGAAAAATCTGGGGCGAGCCACATTACGCTGCAGCAATGAAAAATATTTATTTTTAGGTGTTTTGTGGAAATGGTTGCATACCATAATAAACATGCAAATCTCCCAAAACAGCAAAAAATTCCCCACAGAACACCCACAACCTTATTTGTAATTGCAAATAAGGTTGCAATTACAACCTTATTTGTAATTTAATTTTAAAACAAAATTAAATTATTACATTCAAACATACAATTCCTAAATAAAATTTGGAATTGTATTCCAAATTTTATTGGGAATACAAATAAATAATATGGAAATCGATTAAGTTTTAATTGTACAAGACGCAGAGAAATCTCAGTTCAGTGATTAATCATCAGACTCAAACATAGGGATTTTAGTTCCTTCAGAAGGAAGATAATTTAATTAAACATTTTTTGTTTTTATACATAAAAAAAGAGAAATTTACAGACATGTTTTAGCTGAAAATTGTTTCTTGAGCGGTTGGTGTGAAGATCTTGTTTGAACATGGACTTTTTGTTGGCGGGTTTTTTGTGTTTGCGATGCAGTAGGTGAGTTTCGACTGATGTTTTCTTTTGAGCGGAATGAGAAAAAGATCACAACCCTGAACTGAAGGCAAACGGCACACAGGCACAAACAGACTTAGACAAACAAAGGACGCGCTTCACTCCAATCAATGAGTAGTTTGAGTTCGCCAAACAGGTCACAAATTCAATTTAGCCACAATGTTTCAAAAATTTAGTTTTAAAGGCTGTTCTTAAAAATTACAAATTATTTTCTGACACTTTAGGTGATAATTTGTGGTGTAGACTCTACTTCATTTAGAGAAAACTGGCTAAGTTGCTTAATTTCTTTTCAAGGAAAATTTGTAAACATTTAGACAAGACATTTCTTAAACTCCAGTCTGCAAACCTTTCATTACACAAGGATTCAATTTATTCTCAAAGGACAATTTGTTCAATGGGAGGAATGAACGAGCCTGATTCTGAGCCCTGAATGCAGCCAGGCCCCCTGGACCCCCTCCCACTCAGCAGAAACTAACAGAGAGAACATCAGTGGACTATGTTCATGTGCAACTGTGGGAAAGATAAACTTGACCTGAAAACACTTCACAGAGACTTGTGAGCACACATTTGTCACATATTTGCAGAGCTGCAAATGAGAATTATAAATCTGAGAAGTTTTGATGAGTTTTTAAACCACTTATAATAAGAGCATCAACATCAATAAACTGCTGAATTGTAATATTTTTTTAAGTTAACTGCGTAAAATGTTTGTTTTATGCAAGACCCAGAGGTCAAGAAGGTCTTAAAAACTCTCTTGGGTTTGAAAATATTTTATGTCCTATAACAAAGTTACTAAAAACACTGAAAAATATACATGCAAATATATAAATGGAATGACTAAAATAAAAGAGACATTAGGAAACAAAATATCTTCTACAATTGTTTGAATAAAATTTATATGGAATAAATCAGAAATCAACTCTTCTGCACTAGTTAATGATTTCAGCAGCTTATTTGTATTAGTCACATTTACATAAGACAATACAATAATTCTCTAAACATTATAGCAAAGAAAATGCTGCAAAAATAAAAAGAGGCAATGGGTAAAAAAAACAAAGATTTATTAATACAACACACACCACTCTGTTTTTCCCAGGGAGACATAAATATCATGTTGTGCAGTTTTACAGGCTGTTATTTACAAGTCCGATGGATTTCTGTTGTTTTTCTTTGCTCTTTTATTTTCATCTCCTTCTCTCCTTCCTGCTCCATCCGTTTCTCCTCTTCCTGTCGCTCACGGCCAAACTCAACAACCAAAGGTTTCCCAAGCAACCGGTATCCATGGACCAACCGCAGCGCATTTTGGGCTGTTTCAGTATCTGGCACAGAAAAATAAACACACAAGGAAACATCCATACAAGAATATGAACAGGGTTATTCATTTACTACAAAAACAGAAAAGTATCACTAGTCACTAGTATTGTTAGTTTATTATACCCTGCTCAAAAAAATAAAGGGAAAACACAAATAACACATCCTAGATCTGAATGAATGAAATATTCTCATTGAATACTTTGTTCTGTACAAAGTTGAATGTGCTGACAACAAAATCACACAAAAATCATCAATGGAAATCAAATTTATTAACCAATGGAGGCCTGGATTTGGAGCCACACACAAAATTAAAGTGAAATGTTCCCTTTATTTTTTTGAGTAGTATATATTTGGAATGTATAACATGCTAAGATTAAGATACTGAAGCCTGATATTTGAATCTAGTGACGTTTCCAACCTGTTTCTTCTCTTTATTCTGGTTCTTCTTTTCTGCCTGGTTCTGATAATCTGTACCAAAACCTAATAATAGAGCTGCTATTGAACAAATGACATGATTTGTTGGGAGTTGTCAATCCACATTGATACAAGCAACATCAAAATCAATAATTTCAAATAAAGTATTGCTAAATTTCTGGTGTCAAAGGAAAACATCCATTGAGGAAATGTCCAATAATTACTTCAGGAAAAAATAAGCAACATCAAAATTAAAACAAGTCTTTAGTCGTTAAAAGATTTTTAAATGCATCATCAGATTTTGCATTCTGCGGGGTTCCACAAAGCTGGGTTCTTGGTCCCACTTTTTTAACTTCTAGATACACTGAAAAAAAAAAAACGTCAACTGTGGTTGGCAGAATTTTATAAAACAAACATAGTAGAATCCATATTTGCACTGTAAAATTCTGCGGTTGCCAGAATCACAGCTGCTGGTATTTTAACCTAAATAAGAGACATTTCCTTTACAAGCTACCTGAAACTGAGTTTATCTTCTTAGGCTAACAAATTTTTTAGGGGGAAATGCAAAAACTAAAATCAGTCACCTGGATTGCATAAGTTTGCACACCCCTGAACCACATTTGATTTACTTCCAGTCAGCTCCTCTTACTATCTTCTGCAGGACCCTGTTCTATTACATGAAGTGTACTACGATTTAAATTCTGTGAAAAAAGATGAAAGATTTTTGTTTTCCTCACTTCCTGTTTTGGCTCAGTTAGTTTATGAGACATGAACTCTGAAATCGCTTAAGATTTGGTCACAAACTCTACTTCATCAGGTTTTAAGTGGACTTTGGTACTTCAGTGTTCAACATGTGAACACTCCATCGATCCCACCTCGGTGGAAGTAAAACCGTTTCTCACCTGGCAGCGTGATGAAGGCCTGGCCCTTCATCCTTCCTGTCAGCAGCCGATACACAACTGGAGGCCCGTCCTTCTGCTCAAATCTAGAGAACAGCGCCACCAGCTGTGCGATGGACGCCTGCACACTCAGGTTCTTCACACACAGAACCTACAGTGAGAAAAAACATGCAGGGTTACAGGAGCTGATGAGCATGTAATTCAGGAAGTTCCTCTAAGCATTTCATATAAGACGAGGGTTAAAGTGCCTTGGAAGGTTTTCCCGGCTGGTAGTTTTGGAACCGTGCCATGCTCCGGATCCCCTCGTCAGATTCACGGTTGTTCAGGATTTCTTCCTCTGGAAGCGTCTTGACCTCCCCGCTGACTGTTAGCAGTTTTTCTGACTTCGCTGCCGATGCTCCGCTGAGTCTGCCAATTTGCTGGTTGAGATCTATCCGTTCAGGAGGAGCTGGTGGGTTTGTTTCTGCTCCGTCCTGCTGATGCTCTGATGTGTCTTTGCTCTGCAGATCTGACCCGTGGCGAGGTGAAAGGCTCTGAGAGCTTTGTGATTGGTCAGATTGGCCAGATGCTGATCCCACTGCTTGTTGTCCCTCAGAGTCCTCTGGTGAAATGTGTTTCTGACACCTCAGAACATCTCTGTAGAGTGAGTCCATTGGGTCAGAGGATGATGCCCCCTGCTGGCTCTCCTCTGTGTCACCATCTAGGTTGGAAGCAACACACATCAAAGGCAATTCTGTCACGTTACAACCACAAACTACTGGATAATACAGAATATTCCAAAATAAACTCCTGTACAATCAAAATCCTTCAGAAGAAGCCAAGACATTCTTCAAAATAATATTTTTTTGGCTGAGGGAAACTAACAATGGACATTACCCTGAACAACCATCTCTGTGGAAAAGCACGGTGGTGGCAGCATTATGCTATTAAGACGTTTTCCACCTGAGGTACTGGGGTCAGAGTGGATTGGAAGATGGATTAATTGTCCTCTCTGTCTGAAGTCAAATCAGACCAAACTTCTCTTGCTTTAGGTTAGAATTACCAAAATGACTTTGCTTTTGTTTTTTTTAATCAATTCAGTCTTTATTGACTGCTTTCCATTTATCAAGCAGAACAATGGAAATATGTGTGGAAATTCACATTCCATTATAAAGGTAGAAAAAGTTACAAAGCATGAGACAACATTTTCAAAAGTCTATGATTCATACACATACAATTTTCTCCATTTTTTCTTGTAACCAAAGTTCTAGTTGCTAAATGCCACATTAATGAGCAAAATAATATGTTGAATTTATTAACATCTTCGAAATCAGAAGTTTACGTATGTTTCCTCAGTATTTGGTAGCGTTGTGTTTGAACTGTATGATTGGGTCAAATGTTTTGGGTTTCTCTCATGCTTCTCACCATAGTTTTCTGGAGTTCTGGCCCATTCCTCCAGTCAGAACCGTTATAGGTTTCCAAAGCCATGACATCATCATCAGACCTTTACCTCATTGCTTAAAGAGACATTAATCAATTCTCTATGTAAACTTCTGATTTTTAAGGCATTAGTAAATAAATCTCTGATTTATTTACTCTATTTTCTCGTTACTGTGACATCTAAGTGATATTTCAACTGTCTTTACTCAATGAGACCAAATACAAATGCAAACCTCATTGTTTCAGTTTTTAAAAAAAGTAATAATTAGGACCATTTATACTCCCCCGTTACTTGTCGTTGGCCTATCACTTAACATCCTAATACAACACCCCGATGTTAGTTGTGTTAATTTAAAAAAAGAACATATCTAGTTTTCTTTTTATTCTTTACTTAACTTGTATCTAAAACATTATAGAGTCTGTTTTAGGATAACCAGATGTGCAGGATAACTGAAAAAGCCGAAGAATGAAGCGAATTGACAGGGAGACAAAGAGCAGTTCCCAGCAGGAAGTTAGACAAAGAAAATCTCTACATGTGACTTCTATAAATGCACTGAAGACGTGTGAAGGGTGTAATTTAAAGCCTGGAAGGGAGAAAACATAATTCCACCTTTTCAGAAACATCATTTTAAAGCAGAAAATCAAGAATTCGACATTGTTTGAGCTTGGTTTGGGACAAAAGTTCTTCTGTGAAATCTACAGTAATTTCACCTCTCTTCTCTGACGGCTCGGTTGACCTTTGCTTAGGCCTGTCACAATGACAAATTTTAAAATAAACAATAAAGAAAAAAACTTTAATTTATAAAGAATACTTACATTTTAAATATCCAAAATAAATAAAGAGATCTGTCACGATAACAAATTTTGTTGGACAATAAATTCCCAGAAGTTATTGTTGATCAACAATAACATTGTTTTTTGAGACCATTTAGTACTGTAATGGTAATGACATATTAATGCATGAACACATTCTAAAATATTAGCAAACTTTAAATTGTAATGAACATTTGTCACTGGAACTAGAAGACATTTTAAACATCCAAAGTAAATAAAGAAAACAACAGAAACACAAAATGAATTAAGTCTCTGTAAACAAAACTGCCCTTCAAAAAAAGGGCTGGTTGAGAACAAAAGCACCAGACTGAAGAATTTTGTCATCCAGTTATTGATGGAAAGAGAGAGACACAAGAAAAATGATAAATCATGCCAAAGGAAATGATTAAGCTTGCTTTCATTTCTAATGTGATTAATTGATTTATTGCTTACTGTGACTGGCCTACCAACAATCAACCAAAACAACAACAATAAAAATGGATTATGAAGTCTCTCTAACCAAAACTGCAAATCAAAAAATTATAATCATTCAGCTTAGACAGAGAAAACAGGCCAAAGTGGCAGGTAGTGCAAACTAACCACTTCATACTAGTGAAGTGGTTAGTTCACTAGTATGAACTAGTGAACTAACTAGTTCACTAGTTAGTTCACTGACACTGAGCAGCCCATCTAGCTGCTCAGTGTCACAGCTAGATGGGCATTTTCAGGAGGGCACATTCGGTGAGCAGGCTGAAGATGCTGATCAGATATCTGCTACTGGAAATCTTTATCTTGCCGTTGCCAATTATTTGCAGGGTTTCTTAAAATGGCGGTTTCCAACTATATTACAGGGGAGCATCTCTTTGAAATGAAAATGATTGCACTTATTTCAGTTTATCTTGCGATTAATTGATTTATTTGATTCATATTGCTGAACATTACCTCGGTGGTAGAGAGCTGTGAGGAAACCCAGCCGGTCGGTCCCCTGGAACAGTGCTTGTTCGATCTCCATCTCCCGGCGTGAGAGCGGTCGGCTGGCGGAGAAGCGCTGCGGTCGGGACAGCAGCTCCGCTCTGGCTTCGATCTTGTCCCTGATGGCTTGCAGACGCTGCCGCCTCGCGTCCGGAGCCGCACACACACCGCTGGACTGTGAGACATGACGAGGTTCAGCTGTTTTGGTGTCTGAAAGTTACCTAAAAGTTTTTGAAATTTCTGAGAGGCAACCTTGTCTCCTGACATGTCTGGTGCATCTCTGTTCTGCCACAGCTGGATCTCAGCGTCAGTGAGTCCCAGTTCCTGGAGGCCGACCAGTTCCTTCTCCCCATCCTGCAGGGCCTGAAACTGGGAGAGGCTCCTTACTCCTGCTGCTTGCTCCCCAAACGGCCGATAGAGAGACGCCGGGGCGAAGCACTGCCTCTTTGCTACACATCTGTAAGATGCCGCTGGTTTCAAAGTGATGCAAAAACACTCGTTACCTGCAGCTGCAGGAAAACTCAAAGACATTTGGCTTCACAGCTGAACGGTCTGAATGTGTGCTTCAGATGTTTTACAAGGAGAGATAACTCAGTAAGATCCTGTAGCCCGAAGGGCTAAGAGTAATTAGGTTCTCCGTGTTGCTCTGTGGGACAAATAGAGCGTTTGATTGGAGTGTTTATCCAAAATGTGTGTCTAAATTCACTTTGCAGCACATCAAGAAAAAGAGCCAAAATTTAACTCAAAATTGTAAAAACTTCCAACAAAACAGACTGAACTGATGACCTTGTAAGTACGAAAAGTCAAAAAATACATTTATATATCGGCAGTATGAAGATGATTAAATCATGGACATTTTAGGACCTTTTAAGGACTGTTATGATGTAACTTAATAAAACAATATATTATGTAAATGCCCAAAAATAACTTAGCAAGATCAGTTAATAAAAAGTTAACTTAATATTTGCCATGAAAATAGTTGTATTTATTATCTCAACATAGTGAGAAATCAAATTTGTTCTTTACACAATAACAGCTCCATTTATGTCAATATCTTAAAATAACAAGCTAGAAAGATCGTTTTGTTTAGAAAACAGCTTTATTATCTCATTATCTGAAGGTAATGAGATCTCAATGTTTATTGACTAAGATAACAGCCTAATTTATTTGTAATATTAAAATAAATTTGTCATAATAATGATCTTATCATTTTTTGAGAAAATAACAAATTAATCTTGTTTTTTGTAAAAATTTAAGAAAATGTTATGTACATCTTTGTTTGTGATAATGGTTTATCACAATTACTCCACATAACATTCACATTAAGAGCTTCAATATTTCATTATCTCAATATTTTATAGCTTGGACTGAAGATGAATGATTTATATATTAATCCAGACTATGACGCCTAGCAGTCTGGGTTCTCCAACACTGATCTGTTAACGGTCACTCTAAAAAGCAGGAGTCCCCAAACTACGGCCCGCGGGCCGAATCCGGCCCGCCTCCACATTTGGTCCGGCCCCCTGAACAATACCAGAGAGCATCTAGATTTGTTCTTCATTTATTGTATTTTCCGGTTTATATGTGGATTTTTCTTCAACCACCAGGGGGCTCTTTAGCAGGAAGTGTGTCCTGTAAACTGTGGTGTTTTGTTTTGCATTGCTGCCATCTGTTGGACTTTTAGGGAACTGCTTGACTTTTATGTTATTTAATCAGTACGGTTGTTTGCTAGCGGTAGAGCAGATGAACACACGTGTCTGTTATGAACGCCGCATTCCAGGAAGCAATGCCTGTAAGTAGCAGCGTATACTTCAAAACGAGCCTTTATGTTAACATATGAGAAATTTATATGTTATAGATAAATTCCCTCAATGGAATATATACTAGTCAGTCCCAGTGACCGTTTCATTCATGGTTTTTTTCCCCATGTGCTTTCTGGGTAAAAATCAATCGAGAAACGCTCCCTCCCCCCCGCCCGCGCCCAGCAACAAATCCTAAGCGATGTCGTGTGGAACTACAACGTACTGAGTGAATGGGGAAGTTTGCGTGTTGTGGTGGAAAATTACCTCGGTGTCGGGGCTGAAGCACGTAAAAATGCATCAACACGACGAATCTAATACGGCATAAAAACAATGCCAGTTTGGCTATATCGAGGTTCGCCCCAGGTGAAAAACAGTATACTTTAAGTATATTTCAAACATACTTACATTTGTGAAAGTACATTTTAAGTAAACTAAGTATTAAGTGTACAATATAAAATATATCTGAAGTATACTAAAAGTATATTTGTACCAATTTCGAAATTAGAACTTTAAACACCCTTAAACATAATTGTGCTGCCTTTTGTTTAGTTAAGCTGGACCAGCAAGGTTTTGAAAACCCCACTAGAGCACCCCCTGGTGGATATTTTTGTTATATTGCTTTTGTGATGCTAAAAGAAAAAAATAGATTAAAGATGGTGAAACGCAACACCAAACAGCCCATGGAGTGGCTGATTATTGTCTTCATTTGTTGTGTTTCCGACAAGATTTGTTCGTAAGTATGTGTTAATTGGGAAAATAAATTGTGAGAAACCCCCCCCCCACCCCC
>NW_015113285.1:0-22870 GCF_001443285.1 Poecilia latipinna | reverse complement strand
ATATTAACATATGAGAAATTAATATGTTATAGTTACTTTCCCTCAGTGAAATACATACTAGTCAGTCCCAGTCACAGTTTCACTCATGGTTTTTGCCCATGTGCTTTCTGGGTAAAAATCAATCGAGAAACGCCCCCCCGCCCCCGCAGCAACAAATCCTAAGCGATGTCGTGTGGAACTATAACGCACTGAGTGAATGGGGAAGTTTGCGTGTTGTGGTGGAAAATTACCTCGGTGTTGGGGCTGAAGCACGTAAAAATGCATCAGCACGACAATCTAATATGGCATAAAAACAATGCCATACTTGACTTAGTTTGGCTATATCGAGGCTCACCCCAGGTGAAAAAAGTATACTTAGAAATTAGAACTTTAAACATAATTGTGCTGCCTTTTGTTTAGTTAAGCTAGACCAGCAAGGTTTTGAAAACCGTACTAGAGCACCCCCTGGTGGATATTTTTGTTATGTTGCTTTTGTGATGCTAAAATAAAAAAAATAGATTAAAGATGGTGGAACGCAACACCAAACAGCTCGTGGAGTAGCTGATTATTGTCTTTATTTGTTTTGTTTCAGACAAGAGTTGTTCGTAAGTATTTGTTAATTGTGAAAATAAATTGTGAGAAAAAAAAAGGAATGCTAATTTTGGACTCATCAAAATGGAAAAGCTTGCCTCATCAAAGAACAACCCGTCAACGTGTAAACTAGGGGGAAAATATGACTTAATAATAAATTGCAGAGTGAAGGGAAAGCCTCAGCTAACCTACAGCCTTGATCTAAATTTTTTGGTAAACAAACACAAACAGGCAGTTTCTGACCGGTCAACGTCGACGCCGGTGTGGAGCTGCTGCAGCAGCAGGCTGTGAAGCTGCCTTTGGCCCTCTGTCTCCTGCTCCTCCAGCAGGGGGCCCTCCTCGCAGGCTCTCCGGCTCACTCTGAGGAGACACGTCAATACTCAGGGCTCTGATGACATGGACACTGAATCATAACACAATGGTGTTGCAATCATCTCTCACGTCACACGCGGTTGGAAATTGTGCAACAACACAAGACTTAGAAGAACAGCATTAAGAGTGGACTTTGTTTTGGTTATGTCTTATATATTATAGAAAGGAATTTTTCATGAGCAAGAAGCATTACTACATGACATTAGCAAAGTGCAAATTGTTCAAAATGATGTATTAAATATATAAGGAGATGCCCAAATTATTTTTTTTTCATTAAGAAACATTCTTTAGGTTTCGTAATTTATTAATTGCTGCAAAACCAACAGAAATAAAGGTGAAACAGCACAACACTGGGTGACCCTTTGAGTTTTGATGCCACTCAGACACTTATTGATGTGTTTATATGTTTATCTCCATCATGAAGACAGTAATAAAATATAATATATTTACATCTGGAACCATTTGTAGCAACATTTGCATGCATTTCTTTCTGCAATTCTCACTTGACTAACATGAAGGAGTCTGAAATGAATATGAATATGTTTTTTGAACAGTTTTCTTGTTTCTTAAATGGTTAACATAAATTAAACTTGCTATTAAAATGGGTAGGTTTATCATATTTGTGTTTTATATCTGATTTAAAGTAATAAAAATTGTGCTGAATATTGCATCGCCCCCAATATCTTTGTTAGGACAAATACCACAAACTATTATGATACAAATTTTTAAAAGTTCATATAATCAACTCCTACTGCCCATAAAAGTGTCCTGAGTATATGACATGATTATCATTAAAGTTAAAAATCCAGGAAGCAAATATTATTTTGAATTGTTTACTTCAATGTAAAAAATTGTAAACAAAACACCTTGCCACTACTGTTATGCAAAATAACAAATGTCCTACTAGTAAGAGGAAATAGTTTCCTCAGCTGAATACTATCCAAAACCAGAGGGAAAAATTATCCAAAAAAGCAATAATTCAAACTAATAAAATTATGAATAAAATCTTACAAATCAGAAGTAAATAAACAGAGCTGCTCCAACTATGTTGGTTTCAATGTAAGTGCAGCTTTGGAAAAAACAAAGTAGATTGTTAGTACTTAACAGGGGAAAGAAGAAAAGACAACATAGATGACCTTGGGGAAACAACCATTGTCAATTAAAAGGGAAAGGAGCAGTCAGCTGATGCTAATGAAATGCCATTGATTAAATTATCAACAGGAAGTTTGACTATCTCTACAAACACAGGGACTTAGTCAACTGCCATTGAAAAGCAAAATAAATCTGGGAAGAGTTATAAGGCAATTACCAATGCAATACTATTTTTATTCATTCTACAGCTAAAAAGCCTATTCACAAGGGAATTTCAGTTCCTAGGAGACTGAAAAGGACCCAAAAGGCTTTGAAACAATGACATTTGGAGATATTTAGACCAAAATGTGAATGTATAAAACCTCCTTGAAGCACAGTGGTGGACAGATCGTGACTTCAGCTTCACTTTCTGTTACGTTTCCCATTTTATACGAAATAAACAACCTCCGGGGCCTGGATAGAAACAAGCTGTGCAGCAGAATGTCTATGTGAGCACTAAGCACAAATGTACACGGTAAAACTTAACTTATGTTCAACTAAAACCGTTATAAACAGTAAAACACATAACTGCTAGCTTGGAACAGTGGCACTATCTCCATGACAACAAGAGGAAAATGACGAACTAAGCGACGCATCAGCTAAAACAACAGCTCTAGGTCTGCATTTTCACACAATTTCGAGATTAAAGTGAAACTAAAATCAAATGTTTTTTAGTCAAGCTAAAGGAAATGCTTTAAAAAAAACAACTGTATCTCACACAGAAAGTGTTGTTTACCTTCGCATGTTTCCCGTTTCAGATTTCCGAATCCGGAAACAAGGAATTATGGGAAATGCAGTTGAATTTCGACGTGTTCAACTACATAAGGTTGGTTTTATCTTTACAGTAGTGGAACAATTAATCTATAGATAACTTAAGTGAGAGGAATTTAGAAGACAAAGTGAAACTTCTTTTTTTTAATGAAATAATACATGACAAAAGTTTAATTGAATTTCTTAAAAAGCTCTATTGTTTCCAATAACGTTTTGCCTATGTAGAAATCAAAATAAGTCCTGACAAGCCTGCATATTTTCTTTTCTGTTGCGACAAAATATACACGAGGAAATAAAGACGATTAAAATCCAGGAGCCACACCTTGCTTTTCTAGGGGTGTGCCTATAAACCTGTCTTTCATTAGTAATAGCTGTTTTCTTTCTAGGACCAAAAGGCTTAAAATAACAAATTAATGTGTTAAACAGATATTTTTCTTTATAACCCTTTAAAAATCACTGTTCCAAAAACAATAAATGCAAAATGTGACAAAAATTTAACAAGATATTACATGTTCAAAATAATGCCATATAATTTTTAGCTAATTATTTATCGTAAAACTATTTAAACTGTCTGGCAAATACACATGAACATCTAGATAATACAGGCACCATTCAATTTACAACTAAATTATTTGACAGAAGGTAGTTTAAAAATAAAGTTTAAATAATTACTTATTTTCTTTAATTTTTTTAACAACCCATTTAGATATTTTAAAGAATCCATTTCGCTATTTTAAAGAATGGTCCTATTTTATGTATGTATATGTGTGTGTGTATACTAAATTCATACATTATATATATATATATATATATATATATATATATATATATATATATATATATATATATATATATATAGCTATATACTAATGTGTGTGTTCTAATCATTTTTTATAATTTTTTTTCTTCTAAATAAATGTTTTCTATTTTTTTCCTAAATGCCATATTAATTTTATCATAACCTTTAACAATAATGACATAAATTAGTTATCCTATATACATTTACACATAAAAACATAAACAAAATATATAAAATAATCGTCAATCTAAATTGTAAAAAGGTACATAATGTGAGGTATGTATTTCTGTATTTCCAATTTTATAATTTCATTTATGTAAATATTCGTCTCATAACTTATATATTTAAGAATATTCGGCTGTTGCGACTATTCTTTCGTCTATATGAGTGTTTTATCTGTCAAAGGTGAAGCTTTGTCGGATGTGTCCACACCCTCCGCACCCACGAGCGGCCTCAATTAGCTCTCGGCATGACGTCAGTAAGGTGACATGGGCGCTGCATGCTATTAAGGGGCTGCATGAGCTGCACATTGCATGCATTATCCCCCTTCTCTCTCAGCATTTGAAGAGGATTGTGCAGCGGGCCCTGGTCCGTCCGGTCCGGCTCGATCGGGCTCGGTTCCGCTCCTCTGCAGGGCTGCAGCTCTGCTGACTGACAGAGAGATGAGGGGTGGGGACGCAGGGTGGGGTCACAAGCAGGGAGAGGCGGAGGAGGAAAAGGCAGAGAGAGAGAGCCCAGCCCTTGAATACACGGCAACAACAAGCCGACTCAGAGAGGGAGAGACGCAGAAAGCCCCGGCCGTATTTCTGATTTTGTTTTGGGGGGATGAAGCTCAGGGAGCCGTCGACGCTGCTGCGGACATGAACTGAAAAGACACACTGGAAGAGGCGGGAATCGGTGTTCCTATATATCCCGAAAATTCACAGTAAAGGTGGAAAAAAAAAAAATAGCACCGCCCCAAAAAAAGAGCGAACCTCCTGTCTCCCCTCTGACAGTTCTTGTTCAGATAGTGCTACACCCAAAGCCCCGATCGACCCCCTCCTGCTCCTGCTGCTCCACCCCTCCGCCGCTGCACCGCTCCGGCAACCGAGATGCACACGGAGACCCGTAACAAGAAAGTAAGTGCACCTTATTCCTGGTCAGAGGAACAAACAGTGACATCTGCCTTTGTGGATGATCTGCCTGTACACAAGCAGAGTTGACATGTCAGCCTAACATGTGTCTGATCATTTAAATGTCAGTAAGCTGTGTCTGCTGCAGCCACGCGCATCCTTTTTATTCTGCAAACAGCGGAGTTTTGTAACCTCATTGCCTTTGCAAGTGCATCATACAGGGGAGTCCTGTCATTTCCACGCTAAAACACGGAAGCTTCTGCACCCCTCTCTCTCTCTGCGTGTGTGTCTCTCTCTCTATGTGTGTGTGATGGTAGTTCAGGTTCAATTTTAAATGCTCCGAGATCCCAGGGAAGCAGGAAGGAAACGGAAGGTAGCTTCTGCAGCTTGCAGGACACCATCTTAGCTTTTAAAGGGCCAGCAGTCTCTTTTGCAAACGTCCATGGGAAGCAGCCAGGTGCACTGCCTCCAGGTACTCTCTGTACCATCAGTTTTGTAGCACCTTGCTAAAAAGTAGGGCTGGGCAACATTGCTTAAAAATAAAATCTTAGATTTTTTTTTTATTTACCATATCCAATTTTTATTTTTTTTTATTCTAAAAAATAAATTACAAATGACAAAATGTTTTTAAAAAGGGGATTTCATTCCAGTCATCCATTCTGAGTTGTTCAATGGATTATTATGAGCAGGCTATGTTCATCATATTTTTTTTTGTTTTATTCCAACAATATAGATGCAACTTTATCATCATCCAAGATGTCCATCTTGAAAATTAAGAGTTTAAGTAATTTTAATAAGAAAAAAAGCTGCTAGGACTGATGTGACCAGGTCAGTACATGTAACTCTTTCTTCAAAATAGACTTAATCCTTAACTCAATCGCTTCAAAGTCCTGTTACTAATAATAATTTGATGCTGAAGTTTTAAAATATGAAGCATTTACTTATATGTAAAACCTATACCAAAGTATAACTTCAAATTTATTTATTTTTCATGTTGGAATTCTCATAACATTACTTCTTTATTCTCTTAATATTAAATCCTTATTCTTATTCTTGTAATTAAAAAAAATGTAACCCGGTCTTAACATTTAAAGTCCAGATAAATAGAAGCTGCAAAACAAGATGGCCGCCCTGGGGCGCTGACATCACTCTATGAAAACACAAGGAGTACATTAGTGAAAAAAAAAAATTCAGATTTCCAAATAATTAAGTTGTCAGTCAACAATTCAGTTAATTGATAAAATTGATTTCTTGATTAAATTTTCTGAAAGGGTTATATTAGGAATTTATGCCATAAATTAGTGCATAATTGCTATTTTTTTGTCCGTTCTCCTTTGCAACATAACTCTCTCTCAGTCAGATTGGATGGGTAACATGAGCTTTCCGGTCTCACCACAACTGGTTTTGGACCTGCACTTTGACTGGGCCATTCTACAAAGTAAATATGCTTTGATTTCAACCAGTGGTGGACAACTCCAGTGTGATGTCCAGACTCTAAAAAACATTTAACATTTTAGGATACCATACCTCGAGGAGTGGACTAGACACTTGTGTTTATAGATGATTTTTTCCCTCCAACACCGCTGATTCAGACGGTTGAATTGGTATCCTACTTATGAGTTGTTTGTTTGATTTACATGCATTAGACCAGCGAGAAGGCTGTTCGGTGAAGCAGCATTGTTGTCATGAGTATTAGGTTAGTTGGTCTCTTTAAATTGCTTTTAGATATCCCACTGTAGAAAACCACCCCACTACATGATGCTGCCACTGCTTTTTATTTAAAGATGGTGTTTTTTTGGTGATGTTTTTGCATGTAGGCCAAAAAATTAAGTTTTGTTATCTGATTAGAGGACCTTCTTCTACATCAGGAGACTCCAGTCCTCAAGCGCCACTGTCCTGCAGTTTTTAGATGTGCCACAGGTACAAAACACTGGACTGAAATGACTTAATTACCTCCATCCTGAGTAGATAAGTTCTCCAGAGCCTTGATAATGACCTAATTATTCTATTCAGGTGTGGTGCAGCAGAGTCGCATCTAAAAGTTGCAGGGCAGTGGCCCTCCAGGACCACTGTGTCCTGTGTTCTATATGCTTCCAGTGTTCTCGATGTGGCTTGTGGGATGCTAAAAGCACGTCTCCTCAGGACTTTTTTTTTTTTTTAAATAATAGTCTTCTTCTTGCTACTTTTTTTTAAGGTCAGATTTGTGTAGTGCATGACAAATGGATGTCCTCAGCAGATTCTAAACTTCAACGTCTTTCCACATTCAGATGATGGATGGCTCTGTGAGCGTTCAAAGCTTGGCACATTGTTTGATAAACTTCTCCACATTTTTCTCCCTGACCTCTCTGCTGTGGTCACCGTGATGCTGTTTGTTCACTATTGCTCTCTAACAAACCTCTGATGCTTTTATGGAACAGCTGCATTCATGATGAGGTTAAATTACCCACAGGTGGGTTCATGAATGCACACAGTTGCATTGGATTTAAATTCGGGTTTTCGGGGCAACATATGTGTATGATACATTTTAAAAGTTCTCTTTGCCAAATGATTTAAATAATGTATTATGGAGTGTAATCTTAATTTTTTTTCATTTAAATTAATAATTATTTTAAAATCAAACCTGCTCTTCAGGTGTAATCGCTGCTACTTCATGTTAAATTCCCATTTAACTTCCTCAGCAGAGTTTAAGTATCATCCAGTGACAGTTCATGACAGCATATTGGTCATGATGTCATTAATCTCACCGATATTCTGATCTCTCATACCTTTCATCTGCTGGGCTGAAAGCCTGTGAAAAAGCTGCTGGGTTGAGAGGGATGAGGCAGCTAGGGGGAAGTGTAGTTTTACAAACATTTCTGCGAGTCAGAACTGAAATATTCCCAGCAGTGTTCCTCTCTTGGCTGAAAACGCAAGTGGGGGGAGAGAAAGGAAGTTTCAGTATCTGCCACATTGTTTTAAATGGCAACACGTTTCAATCAACTTTTTTTTTAAGCAACAACTGCTTTTGAACGTTTTAGTATCCTCTGTGTCAGATTAAATGTGGCTTGAGTTTCTTTTATGTAAAACCTGTGTGAATCGTCAAAGAAACCCTGGACTCCAGGGTAAACATGAGACTGCTTCGGTGAATGAAAGTTTTGTAGCACAAAGTGGAAACCAATAGATCTGCCTGCAGCCTGGTGATTGAAGATCACAAGGCTGAAACTCTCAACCTGCAAAATCTAAAGTTAATTCTGCTTTATAGAAATTAACCCGACTCTTATTACTTGCACCTAAATTCAGCCTGTGGACATGCATGCAAGTATTGTAAATCTGCTTTATTTACAATAGCCGCTGTTGAAACGCATCAGCAGCTTTTTTCGTGCATTTTTAAATTGTGCACTGAGAGCAAAAATGCAGCGTAACTGCAGCTGTTTTTCTCATGTGCCCTATGACGTTACCCCTTTTGTTGCTTTGTAACACAAAGGTCTTCTTGGTCTGACAGAATGCTTATTGTAGGCTTGTCACTTTTTTTTTTTTTCTGAACAAACCACAAAAATAAATAACGCCCCACATCCTGCGTGGCAGACGATTTCCTCTTATTGAGAGCTGCAGAAGTACAGCTGCTGCGGTTCAGGCTGTTATGAACTGTAGTTGCACTGGAAGACACCTGTCACTTGGCAGCAACGCAGCCACTTGTTTACATAGTTGTTGGTTGAAATATGCAAGCGAAATTGCATCAACTTTTGATTCCTGTGCCCTGGTTTTATATGTTGGGACATGTCAAAAATGATCTGTTTTTTGTCAGATTTTCTAAATTAACTTTGCGTAAATGCGTCAGATCACTCATTGTTTCTCGAACATGCAGTAACTTTTAGGAGCCTTTTCTGTACGAGTTTATCATTCCCTTCAGAATGTTTGCTGTTTCCAGATTGATGTGCAGCAACTGTAGCTTCTTTACCACATCGATTATGGCTGATGTCTTTCTGTCTTGGGGTGTGTGCTGCAGAGCACCAGACTATGAAAACTCCTGCTTTCATGGAGGTGGCCACATTGATGATCAATTAATCAAGTGCATCTGATCAGCAGCACCTGCCCAGGGAAGCAGCAAGTGTGTCTTAAGTTTTTCACACAAAGCTTTTACATTTTGGCATCAGTGCTGCCTAATTAACAGTGACAATCTTCTATACCAGTAGCTCTTGGACAAAAGTATATTCATATATTCTTTACTGTGTCCATATGTAGTTAATGGCCATTCTGTCACAGCCAGTCAGTGAAAGTAGTTTGTCATAAATGTCAGGTTGGTTTGTTAGAAATGTTTTGTTGAGTCTTTTTATTTAATTTTAGAGAAAACCCACTTACCCATTTACCACTAGGACCAATCTAAGCATGATCTGTGCTTTACATTCAGTGGGTCAGCTGAGACGTTGACACGCAAATGAGGTCAGTCGTCCGACATCAGCAGGACATCCACAGCAAAGGTTGCAGTGGTGCAAAGTCCAGCTATGTATGAAAGGGAGGGAAGCGATGCTGCACAGTAGGTAATGATTCACTAACCTGCTGAGCAAAAATTGATCTCTGAGATATCAAAACTTTTGTCCCTCATACACAGTTTGAGTTAGTTTTAATGTGTTTTAACTTCACATTCGTAAACTTGTCTGCTGTTTTCAAGCATTGTAGCAACTTCTGCAATGCAAGCGCCTCCATTTGGAGTCAGATAGGAGATCTGTTGTTTCTGCTTAAACTGTCAAAGGTCATGCTTCAAAATAAAATGTGCATTTTGGTGCCACCTCTTTGCTAGGGAGAGGAAGTGATTACTTTTTCCAAACTGGGAGGAAAACCTCACATGATTTTGCTTTTATTCTCCTTAGTAAACGACAAAATGCTTTCTCAAATGAGTTTTTAATCACTAACTTTATTATTTTTTACTAAGGTTTTGTTGTTTCTGCTCATCATGTGGTAAATGTAGCTCATGGCTGTGTTCAAAATTGCTATTTTCAGCTTGTAAACACTGTTGCTGATGGTGCTTATAAATCTGCTGAAATTTGTTTCTGTTTTGACTGCCTATCAGATGCTCCAGCTACTCTAGGCATGCCAGGTCTTTGATGTAATTGATCAAATCCTGGATGGACCCACTGCTGGTCTGCATTTAAATCAAATTGCAGCCAAACTGGCATGCTTAACTGGTTTGGTTAGTGAATTTTTAAACACTTTTAAAGGTGGTGTAACTTGAAGTGCTGCTTGATGATTCACATTTGAATCTGAATGAATGCAGGACGTCTGAGTAAAAGGCTCTCTAAAAAAATGAATATGTTCTCCAGGTGGTGAGGAAATATTTGGGCTTGTTGGATTTTTTTTTTTCCAGTCGTGCTCTCGTGTGCAGCCAGCTTCAGTTCCTCGATCACCAGCATCAGCAGCAGTTCGCAGGAATGTGCTTCAAGTTCTCTCTGGTTTCTGCTTGGCGTCCTCGTGCACAGACTTGTTTCCTTGCTTGAATCACATCTGATGGTGAACCAACCCAGCTGAGTGAGTGGATGACTGGTCTGTTGGCCAGCTGGCTGCATGTCTGGTTGTGTTTGGGAGTCAGAGGAGATAAATTAGAGTGAGTTAAAAAAGAAAAAAATGATGCGAGAAGCAGAGTGTTTGCATCTGAGCAAACGCCTCGGTAGATGTTGTTGTTGTTGTTGTTGTTTTGGTTTTGGTTTTGCCTTTTGGTGGCTGAACCACAGAAATGATGCAGAGCAGGTCTGAGGAGGAAATGCAGGAAATGTCAGCCGGAATAAACGAAACTGGCTGGAGATGTATTAAAATCCCTCATCACCCAACATGTCACTACTTTATATCCAAGAAGACTGGCCCATAGTGACATAGGGTTAGAAATCAATTACTACTTGAAAACACTGAACTTAGATTTCTGTGTTAAGGCAGGCTGAAGCAGGGGTCTCCAACTCCAGCCCTCCAGAGCTACCTGGCAACATTTAGGTTCCAGTCATGCAGCTGGCCAGTGGAACCAAAATCAGATTTTTTTTAATTAAATTTTTTTCCCAAATGCGACTTAGATCCGACTTTTTCACCGTAGTTTGAACGGACCAATTCCAATCTGTTCACCCCACAAAAAATGTTATTTTTGCCACCTTTGTATTTTGTCACTTTCCTAAAGTAGTGGCATAAGTAACTTTTGCCAAAAGTATGATTTTTCTTCTTTCTTTTTTTTTTTCCAAAATCCCCTTTGGGAAAAAAAAAAAAAAAAAAGACACAGGACATTATTTTAGGAAGGTGACAACATGTGGTTCTACATCGGGTACGTATACAGCAGTTTTCAAAGCATCTGCAGTCTGAATTTTAAATGACTTTAATGTCATTGATGCGAGATGTGGCATAATTCTGCGTCAGAACAAGCCAGGCGATATAAATCCAGTCATAAGCAATGGCTAAAAATTATAATCATAAAAATTCTGAACTGATGAAAGAAATCCGAGTCAATAAATCTCATCGAAACAGACTTCTCTACAGAAGCTACAGCCAAAATAGCCTGTCCCTATTAGTTATGCCTTCTTTTCTTTTACTTCCTTCGTCTTGGTTTGATCTTGTGACGATTCTGTCGGCTCCCATTGCTGAATAACTTTAAAATCAATCCATAGATGGAGGTGTCCATTATTACTAACGTTAGGCTGCTGTTTGATGTCAACGTTCTTCTTCTGCGCATGTGGGACATTTTAGGGCAATGAAGACAGTTCTGGTCACATTTAATAATATGAAGGGCCGCACAAAAAACAAAACAAAACTGGATTCCAGCAAGAAATTGTAATTGAGCATCAAGATCAGATGTCTGTAAGTGGAGTTGGATGCGTCCCTTCTCCAACACACCTGCATCAAATGAATGGCTCATTACCAGGCCTCTGCAGAGTTTGATGACATGCTGCAGAGGTAATTGAGGTGTGTTGGCGCAAGGACGCATTTTAAAAATGAAGGATAGTAGCTATTGATGGCTAGAGTTGGGAATAACACGAGGTTATTTTAAAAAGTTTGCTAGTTTTATTTAAACCACAAAATAAGGCTGATGAAAGCAGAAATTATGCAGAGTTCTGGTTTTATTTAAAATTTTCTCTCCCAACTCAAAAAATATTTTTGTGTTCCTTTGCATTTGCAACAGAGCTTTCTGAAAATGCTGCAGAACATGGACATGAATTGGTTTTTAAAGCCCATCTCAAGTACCTTGATGGACGTTAAAAATGCTACTGCCTCAAAAAATGACTGAAAATGTGACACAGTTGGAGCTATCTGCAGGTCCAGATTTCAGCTCTGTTTAAAAGCTATTGTTTTTTATCATTTTCAGTCTACAGATAATTTCAAATTTTTGGTGTGTTGACATTTGAACAAGACTTTGAAATACTCTATGAAATACTTGCAACTGAATCTGTTACCTCTGATTCTGTCTCCATTCTCTCAGCTGTGATGGATTGTGTTGAAAACAGACTGGTGTGATTGTGGTTTCTTGTGAGTTCCTGAGAAAGGTGGAAGGAACTTCTCTATATGATAAAGAAAAAAGTGGCAAAATGTGCAGAATTCAGGGAGAAACTTTACCTTTTTTTGCCTTAGAATCAGTCGGTAAAGGGAAGGAGAGTTGTTGGTTTCTCTCTATTGCTTTTTTCCCCTCTGTTCACTGGGTTGTCTTGCTCAGGCCGGACTGCTTCGGGGCTTTAGCTCTATTTATAGAGACACATCTCTGTTTATATGACGAAGGCAGAGCAGAGCAGAGGAGGCCAATTCTCTCGTCATGATACCAAAAATTGAAGCTTGCTCACTAGATCCAGGCTCAGAATTGAAATGTTTGAAACACCAGCAGAGCTGCTGTCGATCCAAGATTCACACACAGCTGCTGATCTGCAGAGATTCACAAACTCTTTACCAATTTAAAGTAGATTTGAGCCTAGGATGGAGAGTGGAAAGGAGACTTAAAGGTAGATTTAAAGTTATGATCTGGGAGAGAAACTGGTTTCACACTGGTTGGACTTGTAACCAGTTATGAATGGATCAGGGACTCCCCTTTATGTCATGATCTGACTCTGTTACAGGAGGCTCAGGCTGCCGCAGTACAAGGATGAGGAGCTTACTGCAGCTCTGTCATTCCTCCTCCTCTTCTTCCTCCTTCACCACCACCACCTCCTCCTCCTCCTCCTCCTCCATGTTTTCCACCACTAGTACATTCTACACATTCACACCATCTGGAGGTGACACTGAGATGAATCGAATTTCCACTAAATGCAAGCTTGCTTTCATTGGTTGACTAATCATTAATCAAGGTACAAAAGAATACAATGTTAGCCAAAATATCCTGCATTAAAAAAAAGAAAACAAATTTTAGGTGTTGGAGGAGAATTGATTTGCATAGTTGTTGCATTCTGCCATTCTGGCTGACTTAACACTCATTGGTTACTTTTTGTATCACTCTGACTTTGGAATAGATCTGTTATGTAATTGTCAAAGTGACCCTGACAAGTAATGGTAGAAAATGACTTCTTGAAGTCTTTATTGTGAGGTCAAAACATGACACCCCCTATTCAATTTAAAGGTACTTGCCAAGTACTTTACAAGACAAAATAGTTTGATTATACGAGCATATGATCCGTACATAATTAAGCCAAAGTGTTAGTAAACCTTCAGCCACCTGTCTTATCTGAGTTTGTGGAAATTGTAGATGCTTGTGACGAGGGCTGAAATGATTAATCGTGATGATTAGATTGAAATACTCATCAGCTAATTTATTAATCGACTAATCGTTACAAACTCTAAAAAAGGCCATTAGCTGAAAACCCCCCAACATATTCAGAGCATTAGTTATTTTTCTCTGATTTCATCTCTATAATAAGTCTATTTTATCTTGGTGATACATTTTCACACACATTGAGTGTGTTTTCTTTCTTGTCTTCATCTTTAATTGCTCTGTCCACAATAAACAACTCAAGAAGTAGTAGATGGTAGAAATCTGGAGAATTGGAGGAATAGAAATGAGGAAAAAAAAAATCCTGAAGCGTGTGTGTGCGGACCCACACACACTAACACACACCTAACCAATTTCCCCGGGAACAGCTTGGCCTGTCCAGTGGCCATCTGTGTTGACTGTATGTTTAAGTGACAGTTTAACTCAGTCTGCCTTGATGTGCTAATCATCCTTGTATATTTTATGATTTTGGCATCATAACATTTACAGTCTGTTGATTCTAAAGGAAAGATGCAAACTTCCCAGTAGAGCTACCTGATAGTCTTATAATGTATTTACATAAAAAATGCATACAAAAAATAATTGGTGGTGTCACATTTTTAAAGTGTTATTAGGAAAACATTTTGGATATTCCTTCGGTTTGCTCTTTTAAATAAGTTAGAACTTACCTGATGACAGGGTAGTTATCAGGTAACTATAACCAATGGGCTAATGGGCTACAGACATAAAAGATGTTGCATTAGTGGTTGCTATAGCGATTCTCTCCATTTCTGGTGGGAATGAGTAACCCACAACATCACTCTCTTCATCCAACAGAAAAAAAAACAAAAAAACAACACACACAAACAAGATCTTAAGACTCCACCAGAGACACACTATAAATAATATTGCATAAAAATTGGTTTCTTCATGAATATACTTTCTTTTTTTTTTTTTTTTAGTTGTGGCACCTTGCAGTAAAACCAGCACTTAGTTTAAACTTTTATAGGCTTTTAACAGGCTTCTGCAGAAGCTACCGAGACAATCCATTCCCTGGAATTGGTTGTGTTGAAGCAGCTTTGTATCCTGAGGGCAAATATTGTGAAACAATCTGAACTGTGTGCCATTCCATCCGTCCTATGCATGCTAAATATAGAAATAAAAAAAGTTATGTTTATGAGGTTTTTAGAAAATCAAAGTGAGCGTGCATATAATACAAAATGTCAAAAGTTTTATCTGTAAATCTATGTTATGGTGTCTTGATAAAACATATAGTGATTTAAAACAACCAAAAACGGTCATTAAAAGCTTCAGTCTGAAAATTTTAGAGGGACTTGGGTTACATTGCCAACAGTAGTCATAATGAAAACCATCAGTCCAGTCCTGTTTTCAGCTTCCTTTAATTAGTTATGTTCAAAAGATGACAATAAAATATTAACTTTTATTTGAAAAAAAAAAAAAAGATTATTGTTTTATGTTGTGCGGGAAATAAGACTTTTGAAGGGGTTAATCTTGAAAACAAAAAACTTAATTTGTTTCTTGCCTTTTTCTAATCAAAATTTAAAAGTATGGCTTTTAAAAGTTTCATTGTTGTAGCTTAATTGGAGCTGAAAAGTTATCCGAGACTGACCTCTGACCCTCTGTCTTTTGGATATCAAATAATAATTCTTAAATATTACTTGACTGGCTTTGGTAAATATTATTTCCTATACTGCATGTTGTTAATGGTTACAGTGGTTTGACACAGACTGTTAAACTACAAACAGCTGTTACATTTTATTTTGAAAAAGCTCTTTTAGACAAAATAGAAGCAGACAATGATATTTAATTAAAGTTACTGACGTCTATGCTGGTAGCAATAAAAAAAACAAAAAAACAAAGCAATTGTGGTTGTAAAAAAAGGATTAGCCAGACAACGAGATGTCAGAAAGTCTATCTAGGTTATTGTTCATTGTCTGATGAGATGGTGTGGATAAAATGAGACATCAGGTTTTCCTTTAACTGTCATTTAAATCCTTATTTTATACAATCTTTTGTTGTGGTTTAAAAAGGACTCTGTCTTCTGTTTTGGTTACATTAAGTGCTTAAGTGAAGATTGTTGGATTTTCTGACATTTAAAAACTCATTTTAACTCATGAAGTTCCTCTTTACAAAATGTAGTAATTGTGTAGGAGATAATTTTTGTAGTTAGCTTTCTATTTTAACATTGATTATTGGTATAGTAACCGGTATCTTGAGAACAAAAGCCTGAGCTTTTGGAGTGCCGTATATAAATCACAGATGTTCAAAATATCCAAACTATAACCAACTTTCTTTTTGAACAAGTCAGCATTAGCACTGCAGCTCAGCTGGCTGCTGTACACAGACAAGCATCAGTTCAAAGCTTTGGTAAGGCATTATTTAAAAAGTTGTATAATTATTCATTTGTTGAATTTTTGCTATTAATGAAAGCCCAAAATAACAACAAAAATTTCATTTGAAACTAAATCTCTTGTTTTATTTCAAAGCTAATGTAAGCACTCCTGCTACTCAAAGTTACAGCAGCATTAGTTTAAAGCTTGAATGAGTAATTTCCCAAACATTGCTTAATGATCCATGTTTTTTTTTCAGTAATGAAGAAGACCCCCCCAAAAAAGACATGCTTATTTGAAACTAAATCTCTGCTTGACCAAGCTATAATGTTAGGACCACAGCGCTACTACAGGAATTTCAAAAAGTAACAGTTCAAAACTCGTGGAAGCCGTTCTTTTTTTTTAGTTTTGAGATGCTTTTGGATCCATTTGGCTTTTTTTGTTGTTAAGATGGAATAACAATAATAACAGTTGAAGCTAAATCTCTCTTGTTCCTGTTCATATCCAGTGTTCGCACTGCAGCACAGGAAGTTTGAAATGCACAAGTTTAAACTGCCATGAAGTGTTTCTTCAAACATGGACATTTTTTGCCATTTACCGATCATTTAGAGAGATAACTGTTCTAGTTCGTGTGTTTAATAATACTTAGGTTGTAAAATCTATGCTGTAACATGAATTTATCTCATGACCACAGTTATAAAAATGCTCCAGCATGTCAAGCACATGAAGAAGTATGACAATAGCTTTCTACTTGGCTAGCTACAGGCTTTGTGTAAGGATGTTTTTACACCAGGTCTATTTAGAGAGAAGATCAGATCTGAATTTGACCACAGCACCTCTTGGAAAACTTTTCCCATGTGCCTGATGGAGGCATCTGTCAGCGTTGTTCGTGTACGGAGGCGTGGTGGTGGCCGTTTGGAAAACACGCCCAGTCTCTTCTGATGTCAACAAATCGCAGGAGGCAGAGTTGAAGTTCATGTGAAGTTCATGAAAGGTCAAAAGGATTTGTCATGTGGGCTTCTGCTCCTGAAAGCTCAGCTTTGTTAGGGCTGTGGCTGTAATAACTCACCTATTAATGTTTGAATTGCTCTACTTTATATTTTCCGCACTTATCTCTTTTTGTGAGTTTTGTATCCATCTTTTTATTTGCTGCTGTTCACTGCCTCACTGGGGGTCAAATTAATAAGCTGTCATTCCAGTATTTCAGAGACTTCTATCCTTTTTTTGTATAACGTCTGGCTAAAAATATTGCAGCACATCGTTTTCTTTGATTACATCTTGTTCTGTTTTGCCTTTCAGTTGAAATCATAAACTTAAACAGGATATTTTCATCATAAATGCCACTTAGTGCAAGTGAAAGCATGCCAGTGAGCTGGAGGTTTACTACCAGCACATTGTACTTCCAGAGGACTCAGAGGCAGTTACTTGTGTGTAAACACGCATAAGTTCACATCCTGAGTCTGGAGATAATATCAGCATAAAGATAGGTTGGAAATCATCCAATGGGAATGAGGCTGTCTCAAAATGTGTGGCCAAAAAATCCGATCACGCAGTGTTATGTTCAAAAATATCATAAAAGAAGATTTGACTTTTAATTTGCTTATTTTGTAATGAAGCTGTTCTAAATGTAGATGTCTAGATTTTGTATTCACTACAACACTTAACATTTTCATCAAATCTTAAATTAACCACTAAATAGTTCATAACATAATTATGCATTAAAGAAAAACAAAGCAAAAACTGAAAAACTATATGTGAAAACTAAGTTGCTTTCTTGGATTTTCAGTAAGGAAATAATCGGTCAGTTCAGTTCAAACAATATGTACTAAGTGACTGATTGTGACCTACTCTAAAAAAATAATTTAGATAGTTGCCTTGGTCTGGAGCACACAGGAGTGGGTTAACTGAGTACTTGGACAGAAATACCAATGACCTTATAGAGGCCACTGTGGCTACCCATCAATCAGGGAAGGGTCATAATCTCATAAGAAATCAGCAATAAAAATTATATTCAGGTCAAAAATATAAAAAAAAACCTGTCAATATTCTCAAAAGTGGACTTCCTAGGAAATGTACCTTTAAAACAAAACGAGGGCTCCGTCTGAGACTCTACAGCTTTCGTTTTCATAGTAACTTTTTAAGATCATGACCAGACCAGAAAATGATTGAACGAGTCCAAAACCACCTCAAGTGAGAGCCAAAGCCTTTTTTTTTTTTTACAAAATTAAATTTATTTAAAATGTTTTATCTTCCGTCAACCTTTTCTAATGTGATTCTTCAAAATACACATTAAAAACGTGGATGGCAGCTCTGTTAGTTGACCATGGACTCCTCTGTCCAATCTGATACCTGAAACTTGGCCTGAACTGATTTACAGCAGAGTAGTGATCCAAAACTAAGCAGCCAATCCTCAAATGAATGAAATAATGAAAATAAATTCTGATTAAATTGTTTAAAATTGTTAGACTGCAGGTTTCACACTAAGGTCTTGGTTCTAAACAATTTTGCTTCTTTTCCTAATCTCTTTAACTTTACATTTTTTTTCCTCCAATCACCTAACTGTCTTCCTTAATTTGGTTAATGAAATGATGAGCCTATCAGTAAACATAACTTCTGATTTAAAGTTGAAGAGAACAAGGATTTTAGAGCTTTGACTTTTAAGTTTGGTTTTGAAAAGGGAGCGGAGACACGTTGGCACTGGATGTTCAAAGGAAAGGACGTGTGTAAGTGTGTTCACTACGGAGGCCTGAGCAGGTCTGAATGTGCGCCTCCGGTGGAGACGTGTGATGTAAATTACGTGAATGAGCGCACGGTAGTGGCGGACAGAAGGGGTTTAAGTGTATGGGGCACAAATTCCTCTCGCTGTGAGTGTTTGCTGCATGCCGGTGTTGACACGCTCGTGTGTGTGTGTGTGTGTGTGTGTGTGTGTGCCTCGTGTGTTTGTGTGAGGACAGTGGCCGTGTCACCTTAGATTAAGCCTGGATGCAGGGCTGGCGATGGTGACGATGTTGGTGGTGGAGCAGAGCGACTCCCCCCGTGCCCACCAACTGCGGCACAGTCATTCACCGGGGGGGTGAAGAATCCTGTCTCTGTGGCAACCGTGGCGGCGCTGCCAAGGCGGCCACAAAGAAAAAGTGAAAAGAGGGGAAAGAAAAGGGTGAGAGGAAGAGGAGAGAGGGTGGTGGGTGTGTCAGTTCCGAGAGAGGAGGAAGAGAATCTGTTTCTTTTTTTTTTTCAGGGTAAAGGCTACAGACTTGCACAGTTTCTCATAAAAATGATAAGGGATTCAGCTGAAAATAGAAATGAAACCAAATAAGACTGAGGTCATCTGTTCTCCATGGTTTTCCCTCACCTTTTTCCCTGTGACTACATCGTTGTGAGGTCGGGCTTTTGAACTGGAGTCCCAGCTGGTGGTTGTCTGAAACCGTTACTCCACTTGACTTGATAAAACTCTGAAGTCTGTTTCACTGTTGGGTTCCTGTAAATAAAAGATTCATAAAACAGGAGCACACTCTCTCTCTCCCTCACTGACAACAGCTTTGGTTTGAACTGAGAACGGTGAGAGTTTTAAGATGAAGCATTTCTTCATTCCAAGCAGACACTGTCTTGTAATCTGTTCACGCGGTTTTGATCCCTATGAGTAAAAGAGCATCGAAAGTCTTTAGAAAAACTCTTTGAATACCTTTGGAAAGCCATGATGAATATTTATCAATATTACTTCAAAATATTGCGAGAGAATGGAAAAGAAATGTGAAGAAAAATTAATACTTTAAATTTGCATTGTCACTTATAAAAATGTTTTTCTTACATATTTGTTAAACTGTCACTACATTATGACAGTGTAATTTGAGACAGAAAATCTGAGAAAACATCAATCTCCTCCCTGAGCTACTACTGTCGCCTGAAGAAATGTGCCGTTCCTGACCAAAAACAACCAATCAGAGTCAGGAGGAGGGTCTTGGCGCTGTCAATCATCTTCATGTTCACACCCGGGATTGTGGTTTTCCAGTCTGTTACAACCGACCTTTACAGGAAAAGCGTTTATCAGTCATCATTGGTGGCTATGCTTAAGCGTAGCAGAGAAAAGGGAAGGGAGGAATGAACAGTTCCACATGGAGGTTGATTGACAGCACTAAGACCCGCCTCCTGGCTCTGATTGGTTGTTCCTGGGAGAAGGCAAACAAGCTGTTTGTGTGAAACTGAATTAGACTTTATTGACTATTTTTTCTTCTGTGACTGTCAAAGAACAGATGTAGAGCTCTCTATGTGTGTCACCACGACAAACAAAGTATCAGGAAAGGGAGGTTTGCATCAACCTAATGGAGCTCTTCAAATGTGAAACTGAACCATGATGATTTAATTTACCACACTGTGTACCTGCTGGGGGGGAAATCAGCTGTTGAAATAAGAAATTGAAATGTTTCTCTTTGAAAGGTGGCCCACACTGCGACTCTGAGAAGTAGGTTAGTGAAAAACAAAAAGAGGAAGACGTGTCTCCTGCTGGGCTGGTCTCAAAAAATGCCACCTTTCCCTTTTTAACCTCACTGAGATGACAGTGATGGATAAGACGGGTGAAGTAATGACCTCAAGAACTAGCTGGCACAATCTAAATTACAAAAAGTTATTTACCTGCAGAGACACATACCTTACATGCAAAAAGCTTTCCTCTTTTCTCATTTCTTCTGGAGCATAGCCTTATCTCCATGTTTAGCATGTTCCTACCTGAGGTTGAGATAACTAATTTTAAACTGTAAATATTGTCTCTGACATTGTTTTTGTTTATGTAGAAGCTCATCAGAAGCAATTATTTTTTTTGGAATACCTCATCCACAGTGATTGGTTTCTGTGCTAAACCTTGGCACCAACATTTGGGCCTCTTGGAGACCATTGCTAGATGAAGATGTTTAAAGCTTCCCTTTAAGTCTATGTCAGTGTACCAAAACAGCTGAACTAATATATGTTTTTAACTGTGAGGTCTTACCCTTATAAATCATAATAAAATGGAATAGAAAACTCCTATTTTCATCACTGTTTATGTAAGATAAACAAAAAGATCAGATATCCCAATGTATGATTGTATGTAATGTACACCAGTCCTCAACAGAAAATCAGAATACAACATGGGGTCGATTAAATATTTACTTGATGACTCCGTTTTTAGCGACACATTGAGATGACTCCAATTTGGCTCTCTGGCTATAGAAAACCAAATCCATCCTTGTGTTTTTTTTCTTCCTTTAAATACCTCTAAATCTGACACCATGGCCCTGAACCAGAAAAGAGTAGTGTACCTTCTCCTGCCCAAGTGGACGAGTGAAAGCAACTTGGAGTCTTCTTCACAAAGGAGGGAAAAATTGTGCGGGAGATTGACGGGTAGACTGGTGGTGCGTCCGTAGTGATGTGGGCGATGTACCGATCTGTTGTAGTGAAGAGAGAGCTGAGTCAAAAGGTGAAATTCTCAATTTGCTGGTTGAGCTACCGTTCCTACTCTCATTTATGGTCAAGAGATCTGGGTATAGTGACTGGAAAAAACTGGACAATATGGCTGAAAGATGTGTCCCGATATGTGTTTCATTTCAGTCGATATCGATAATTGTTGATTAGTATTTTGCTGTACTTCTTTTTCTCCTCTCATTGTCTCCTGGTTTCATCAGATGTAAACCACTTTGTGTTTGAATTGAAACATGCGCTACAAATGTAGATGGTGTTTTACGGATTGGAGTAAATATGTTTGTGAGAACACACTGGGTTGTGTCCGCAGGTCATTCTGAATGAGGCGTGAGATTTGGGGAGGTACTTTGACCACACAGCCTTGACGCTTGGACAGGAAAAATGTGCACTAACTTTTTGTTGAATATATGAGTGTGTGTAGAGGGAAGAGGGTGTGTAAGGAACTGGTGGCCGGCTTTGCGTCAGCAGGGTGTGGTGTGATAACAGACAGCTTCTCTCTCTGTCTGAGAGCTTTTTGCCTGCCAGATGGAGACACACCCAGTTTAGCTCCTCACATTCACCGTCTGTGTTTGTGGTTCTGTTGTTGTTTTTTTATTGTTGTTTCTGACCCAACATTCAGGCGACCGCAAGGCAAGAATATGTTACTGCATGGCACAGCTTTTGTTTTTCTGGCGACTGAATTTTAGAAACAAACTTAAAGGACGAGAGATCCCTGGAGACGGGCCGTGTTTGGCTCAATTCCAGTTTACAGCATCTGTTGGTCATTTAAAAAAAAAGCAATCAGTGAAGCAAAAAATTCATAAGAGACCAAATAATCTGAGCTGCAATAACAGAAAAGTCTTAATGATCATTGGATGCATATCCAGGAATTGACTTCAGTGGAAATCAATTGAATTTTTTGCTGTAATTTTTAGCAAAGTCCAGTCATCAGTCAGACTCTGGGCCAAATTAATCTAAACTTTAAATTAAATTGAGGGAGTTCAGTTGGCAATTTATTGCCAAATATGAAAAATTTCTCTATGTAGGGAAGCCAAGATGACTCCACTGAGTCATTGACTTTGAAACAATTCCTCGTTCTGAGCAAGCATTTGGTGAGAGTGGAAAGGAACTACTCACATTAAACAATAGAAACCTCAGCAGATTCAGGCTCACTATTTATTTTGTACCTGCAATGATTGCAAATAATGCATAAATTGAGATTATGGTAAAAATGGGAAAGTGGTAACATGTGGTTATTAGTCTTTAAGCAGCCTATGCCTATAGCAGCTAAGCCACAGTCACTTTAAGCCTAGTGTTAAGTTTAGAACGGGTGTATGTCTCAGGGAGAAAAACACACCGAGGAGTCTTTTTAAGAAAGACTGAGGACAAAGTCAACAGTACTGTGTGTGAAAAACAAAGCACATCCTTACTGATTGAGGAGAATTAAGAGGGTAAGTAGCAGCAGGTGCTGATCAAGTGTACTGATGAACTGATCGCCTGCGAGTAGAAAAGTCATTAGGAAATGATCCTAAGGATGCAACCTTGCAAGAAAGTGTTGCAAGTCTGTAAATTTACAGATAATTCTTCCCAGGTGTTGTCTCAGCAGGTTCATCTTGAGGTGAACCCCTGCAGTACTCCAAGGCATTGCAAAATCTCA
>NW_015113284.1:284425-293190 GCF_001443285.1 Poecilia latipinna | reverse complement strand
ATATCCTGATCTTTCCCCAGCAACATCATCGCTTAGCCTGTTGCTAATACACAGAGGACTGGAAACAGGAAAGGCAGTCGTACCTTCCGGAGATTTTGCTGTTAGTTTTGAGGTTTCACAACAAAGTAACAACAAGCTCCTGTGTCCGTGTCAAAACCCAGCTTCAGATAACACTGTGGTGCTCCTTATACAATTAAATAATAGATGGTACATGTAGGAGAATGCCAATAATACAAGGAGACAGATTTTTCAGATATTTGGGATTTAGAAACAACGAATCACTTGGATAATGTCCATTACATGAAGATCGAAGGACAAAAAAAACCCCCCACAAGTCTGCATATGGCTTCCAAATACGATGCAAAAGTACTGAAACACTTTGAATTTCACATGTTTCACAACAATGTATTTTATTGTGTTTTTATTTGGTACACTGCCCAAACTTGTGCATCCTTGTCAAGCAGAAGAAAGTTGCAGAGTTATTTACTAATAAGTCATAGCTTAGGGCCATGCTGCAACATTAAATGACCTATTAAGTCGTGGGTTTTCCTCATAGATTCCACTTTTAGTGGAGAGGAATTTCTTCATTACAATGTGTGAAATATTTCATTGTAAAGTAGAATCAAAAGTGATCCATGAAGACAGCTGCGGAGAGGTTTCAAGCAAAGGATTAGTTTCTAAAGAAATCTCCAAAAAGTTGTGTACCTCTCACAGAGCACTGACACAGCCGCAGACCTGCCGAGACGCCGTCCCCCATCTTTAACTGTCTCAGAGTTAAAAAATTGAATTCTCTTTCTTTCATGCTTTATAATGAAGACATCCCTCTCCGCCCGAAGTCGAAATCTGTGAGAAATGTTGTCTGAGCTCTGCAAACCCCCCCTCCCCCCCATCTTGATAAGTCATTTAATTTTGCAGCATGCCTTAAAGTATGATTTATAAGTAAATAACCATGCATCTACTAAGCTGGCATCTTTAATGTAATCTCAGTTTCCAGGGGAATCTCTAAAGGAAAAAAAAAATCTATTTAAAAATATATCAAAGCTACAAGATTAATTTTTTAGCAGAACGCTGATAAGGTGAATGTTTTATATGCCTGTCATTGTGCAGGTGGAAGTGGCATTTCTTTGCCTGAAAAATTCTCTAACTTCCTTCATTTCTCCAAACCCTATCACTGTATCTTCTTTGACAGTTTTCACTGTAGGCTGATATTCATCAAATATATTTTACTCGGGGGGGGGGGGAAGCAAAAAAAAAAAAAAAAAAAGCTTCACTTTATTTTTACTTTGCTCACAACACAGCAGAAATGTACAAGTTGTGAAAATAATCTGATGTGGATCCTTCTTTTCCCCCCAGCACCATCACAGCAACATACTGTACACACTCCTATATGTCTCCAATTTAAATAGTGAAAGGCGCTCGGTATCTATGATAGCGCCATAGAAGATGAGATAATGACACAGTGAAATGCCTCCATGCTTCTTTGAATTTGGCTTTTATTATTCCTGACCCAAAGTTAGCTTAAGCATAAATATTTAATGATTAGCCAGACATTAGACGGGCCCTCGTGTTCAAATGTCCTGTTCTGTTAATCATTTTCGGTGAAATTAGTATCAAGCACGACAGAATTCACGTCTGCTCCATAACGTCTGGATAATTTTCATCTGAAATCCCTAAAGACAACACGCAGCGAGCGCTCATCTTCCTTTTCTGTTTTTCTTCAGTCACCTGCCGTGACTGACAAAGAGAACGACGTTGGAGCAGACAAACAGGCCGTCATGTGGAGTGGTAGGTTTGTTTTCGAAAACTTACAGCTGAGATTTTCCTAAATATGTGTCGGATATTAGCAGAAAAACTCAAGCGATGGGAAATAGTTTCTTGATGAGGTGGTTCAATATTTGGATGAGTTCAAAAGTTTATTTATAATGCATAAAAGCCACACCAAGCACCAGTTTTGCTGGAATTGTTTGTCCGTGTCTGAAAGAGCTGGTGTAGCAGAGTTAGGTCAGGACGCCGCCTTGCTTACGGATCGCCTGCAAATATTTCCCTTTAGGACTTAGATTAGAGTTTTTGTGATGACCATTCTAAAATATTTACTTTGTTGTCCTTCGGCCGCTTTGTGACTAATTTGGTGGTACGCTTCAGATCGCTGCCCACTCGGTTGACCCATTTGCACCAAAACTTTCAGATCTGGCCTTGAGATGTCATTTTGACATTATTAACAATGCTCTTTCTGACTGGTGCCAATTTCTTTGCAATTTGCTTCTACTGCTAAGCACTTGAAAACTGCATGATGATGCCGTCCTAGTACTTCCAAAGTTGGGATGTGTTATGCAAATTCAAAAATGGTCATGAAAGCCAACACTTTTTTTTTCTTTTTTTTGGATAAGGACCTGGGAAATGTCTCCAAAAAATCGAGGTTTTTGTCAGTGCGTGCCTTTTCAAATTGTAATCCTAGTGTTCTGCTTTGTCATAACCAGGTATGTTACTTTTCCATGATGTCACATTTATTTTTTTGCATAATACAGGATGGACTAATCTTTTGGGAATAAAAGTTCAATGCTCTTAGTTTGCCCCCCAAGTGGTCAAGAAAATGTGGAATTTATCAGAAAGTAAGCAATGTTAGTTTCCACCATCTCACATGAGGCATCTTCATAGCTCAGTGTGAGATCATGTGGCGTCAGTTTGGGTTATAGCTGTGATATCTTTTGTATATTTAGCAGTCCTAATAGACCTCAAATTGTTTGGTCTAGTATTGTGATAAACATTGAGAAAAAATGTCTGGTGATTAGGATGAGCTCAAAGAAACTAACTCATTTTGCCTGGGTAAAGTTGAACTTGTGCATTGTTAATCCCAACATGAATAAAGTCTGTTTGTCACAAACTGATCCTCAGAAAACAATTGACCTTGATGCATCTTGCCACACATTTAATCAAAATGATCTCAGTGATAATTAAATTTTTGTACATCTGCTCTCCAGGTTCATGTTTCCTGGTAACGTTTTAACAGAACCACCCAGGTGGCTCTTTTCTCCTCACGAGAAGGCGCCGGGACTTTTCAGTCATTTTGCATTTCTAATTTATTGGCCTGCCTCCTTGAGAATTCAGCTCATAAAATAATTAACCTGTAAAGTGCAACTCAACGCAAGTGCTAATTGAAACGCAATTGGAGTTGGGCCATATTATGTATGTTCTTATTGCATGAGCAGTGACTCGATAACATTCAGGCTGGGTTTTTTTGTGTTGTTTTTACAGTCAATTTGAAAGTCGTTTTTAGAAACAAGATTATACAGTGTATGTCTGACTGAGCACCTTGATCAGGTTGGGCTGTTAAACAGAAGTTTGTTCGATCTGAGGTTGTGAGAGATATTTGAATAGTGGCACTTTTCAGATATTAGACCGCATACAGCATAGACGTTATTATACAGTTAAATGTCAAGAGTACGTGAAAGTGTTTTTTATTAAACAACACCACTGACTGAGTGTGATTCTCACAGCTAATGCTAATGTAATAGTAAAACGTGCTGTTGTCTTCTGACTGTGTGAGTAAGAAAGTGGCTTTAAGTAGCAATAAATACTGTCAGTATAAGTACTTAAAACATACGGTTATTGTCGGATGCAGTCGCTGACATCAAAGTCTGCATAACATTTCAGGGGTCAAAGTAATTTATTTCCAATCAATCAATCATTCATTTATATAGAGTTTTATATGACCAAAGTATTTTACAAGGTCAAAAATAACATAAATGATGTAGGAACAGGTAAATACAAGAATGGAAACAAAACGTTGTACTAAATAAAGACATATACAAAACAATAGAAAGAAAAAAGACAATTGGTAATATTGTTGGTATTCAGATAGACTGCATTTGACTCATTAAAATTTATTTAGCTTTTTATCAGAAAATGCTGAAGCTCAACATTTATTTTTTGAGAAGAGCCGTCAGCCGTCTGATGCAAGACTCAATCGGCCTCAGTCGACCTGTTTGAAGCAGGCTGGTTTTCACTGGGCACTTGAGCATTAATAATTCTGTGTCTTGTTTGTGCGTATGATTATGCTATATATATATATAGTGTATGTCTTCCGGCGCACAATGATATACCCATCTGTGGACTTGTGTGTTTTGTGTTCTTCTGTATTAAATCAGCTCGCCATCATGTCGGCTTGCGGTTGAGGATGACAAATCTCCCCTCACTATCTACAGCCATGCAGCTCTCCACTGCATGGCCGGGGCCATGTTTCCCTGGCTCTCTGACACACAGACAGGCCGCCCGCCCCGCTAAACTACCTCAGCTCCCCAAATGGAGTTCTCATTTTCAAGGGGAACGGCTGCATGGCATAACACACTTTGTCTTGGGAATTACTTTTTTCTCAGCCTGTGTGGCTCTCTGGGATGGACATGGCTGGCTGGCGCTCGGGGAGACAGATGGAGGCTGCTGGCTAGCTTGACACATGTTGAGCGGCTGTTGATGAGTCAGTGAAGAGGGGCAGGCGAGGAAGGGCGTGTGGGTGGGGTGCAGAAGAGGAGGCAATGCGCTCTATCTGTGTGATGTATTGATGCGAGTGAGAATCAGAGGTCCCACTTGGCTTGAAATCTGCTTTGCAGATACTCTTATGTATGTTTTGTGAACCTGTAAAGTGAACGTTGCTTTTATACACCAATAGGTTACGGCGTCGTGTCTGGTGACAGATGCAGTGACAGCTAATCTAGCTACAGCATGCATTTTTGTGGCAATAACAGCATCTTGGCATTGACATGGACTTAAATTTTCCATTTGCCACATACCAAAACATTTTTTTCTTCTCACAAGCACCTTACCTACTATTACATGCCAATACAGCAGAGACCAGTGTAAGCAGGAAAGCAGTGGAAGTAATTAAGATTTTTGTTGGCAAACTTATCATATTCATTGAGAAATTAGATGATAAATTCTCAGTGAATTTATTTGTACTTTCTTCTGTCTGACAAAACACCACTGACCAAATGAAGATCAGGATACGGGCCTGAAAGTTCAGAACAGCTCTGATGCTCCTAAATTATTTTTTCTACTGACATTCGTTTTCAACAGAAGGTGAAATTCTACCTGACTGAGATGATATTTGATCAAAATCAAACAAATAAAAGCCTTATGATTCCAGAATGATATTAAATGTAACGCTTACAGTGCCTTGCAAAAGTTAATATCTTCTTTTTTTTTAACTTCTACATATTATGTTGAATTACAGCTGCAAATGTAAATTAATTTTATTGAACTTTTAGGTGAGAAGGAACAAAAATATATGCATATATTTATTGCACGACTGTGAAGAGAAAAGAAATGTTTAAGAAATGGTTGTCAATTTTTTTTTTTAGCAAGGGAAAATATGCATTTGGATATACCCCTTTACTCTGAAACCTCTTAATAAAATCAAGTACCACCAACCGTGTTTATACACACATGGACAACATTGTTGGCTCCCCTTCCATTAATAATTAAGAAGTTTAATGTCCATGGGAATGTAGCCAACCTCCCTGGCCACGACCGCAGCAAGAAAACTGATGACAAACTGAAGAAAATTATGATTAAAACAAGGTGAACTCGCAGGTTGAGGTACATCAGTGTCAGACGGCAACATCCGTCACTGATCGAGTCAAAGCGGACTTCATGGGAGTCGACTTTGTTGAAAGCGAATCATAAAAAAAGCAAGCTGGAATTTCCCACAGTGCTTATTGATAAACTACGAAACTTCAGGGAGAATGTCCTGTGGACACACATAAACAGGTGTTTGAGCAGGGCATCTCAGCTGTATGTTCACAGATGTTAAAAATGTAGAATACCAGAAAAAAAAACAACTTACTGTCCCCACTGTGAAACATGGAGGAGAATTATGTTCTGGGACTGATGTTGCATCTGTAACTCGGTCTCTTGAATCTGTGCATGGTAGGATGAAATCTCAAGACTATCAAATCATTCTGGAGAGAAAAGTGCTGCCTACTGTCAGAAAGCTTGGTCTCAACAGCTGGATATGGGTCTTCCAACAAGACAATGACCAAAGACACACCACTAAAACACCCAAGAACTGTAAAGAGCAGAACATTGGAGCATTCTGACCTGGACTTGTATTAGTCATGATCTAAATCTGTGGAAGGAGTTGAAACAAGCCGTCTGGAGAAGGAACCCTTCAAACCTGAGACAACGGGAGCACTTTGCTCACTAGTGGGCCAGAGAAACCCGTGGACAGGTGCAGAAGTGTTACTGACATTAACAGAAACTCTGCAGCTGCAGTGATTGCCTCAAAGGTTTGCAAAACCAAATATTAAGTTACAGGTACCAACATTTTTGCCTATATGTGTAAAACAGCTACTTAGTAGGTGCTGCCACTATTTCCTTTAAACTTGGCATAGACACAGCTGTTATGGCAATACCACCACCATCATTCATTTGGACCACGAACACCAAGAGCTGACAGAAATACTGCATCATGTCCACTTTAAGTTCATCCCAACAAAGCAGAAATGTGCGCAAGATGAGCTGGTTTCTGCAAACTTTTGCCCGTGCACTTACTCTCTGTAAACTGTTTGATTTTTTATTTTTTTTTGCATCTCACTGAGGCAGAGACTTCATTTTAAGTGATGCTGACATAATGACTGATTCCACAAATTCTCATAATAATTAGCCGCGTCCTCACACGATCTCTCGACTCTCGGCGTGCCGATGCTAAGCTGACGAAATGCAACTGTCTCCCGACGCACTCCGAACCGTAGCAACGAGAAAGGAACTTGGGCTGCCTGAGGCAATGTAACAAGAGTGGCGGTAGGCATGAGGGTCGAGCTAAATAATTCAATCACTGGATCGGAGTCCATTTTCATATGCATATTTTCGCTGGCGTATTTTCTTGAGCAGCTCTCCCTCCTCCTCTTTCCTGACAGCGTCTTTCTTTTCAGACCCCATAAATATCTGAACGAGCTAATGACTTCTCGTGAGGAATTAAGAAGGCATCGTTAGACAGCACCTGAAGGTTGGGTCTGCTGCAGTGTGAGGACTCTGTCGATGCTGATTAGGAAAACGTTCCCAGGGAGGAGCGGTAATAGAAAGTCACTCTTTATGCAGACACTATGCACATATTTAATGCACATTTTCCCTTTTACTTCATTCAACGTGATTTATTTCTGGCTGAATGAAAACGGTGCTTGATACTTTTCACTTGAAATGTTTTTGTAGTAAAATAAAATAAAAAAATGACAATGAACGGGTCTGCATAAGACTGACTTGATACCGTCATAAACATAATATAACACCTGTTATGAACATGAATCAGTCTTCATGAATGTTTATGTCTGTTGAATGAAGTGTCATTAGGTAAATAACACTTTTTATGCAAAGTTGACACCTTTAATGGACTTTTAATGCAATCTGTAGTACAACTTTGCATTAAAAGTGTCATTATTTACCGAATGACACTTCATGACAGTCAAACATTCATAAAGACTCCTACATGTTCATAACCGGTGTTATGTCATCTTTATGGCAGTATCATGTCAGTCTTATGTACACCTCTTCAAATAAAGTGTTACCAAAAGTATCTATCGTAGGTTGTGTTCACACAGCAGCTCTTCCTACTCAATTACAATTCTTTGCTGAAATTAAATTTTTATTTTATTTTTATTTTTCAACGTGGTCGTTCATAGTACTAATTAAAAGCAGCAGCAATGAGACTTCTGTTTCGACGTCACACAGCAGCGCACCGTTCACTGGAGTAATAATGGATGCCACCGTCTGTGGCTTAATTTTAAAATTATTCAGACACAAAAAGGCATAGAAATGACTGGGAGCACAAAATATGAATTACTTCCCCACAGCAAGAGCTATGGCCATGATCAAACAGTTTTTATTTCATTGTTCTAAACTCCTCTAGTGATTGATTTAAAGTTTTTCATGGTGTCTTTTCTGGACAGAGGTGTGTTTGGTGTGTCCCGTCCCAGTGGGAAGCATTGAACATGATAACTAAATGGGGCTGCATCATGTTTTGGTTGCAACATTTATTTACTGTAGCCAAGAATAACTAACCCACCAGGGAAAAGGAAAGATTACAAGTTTCACACCAACTGTGCGTCACAAATGTCGCTTCTCTTTGGAAAATAGACGCTTACAAAACAGGCTACTGTTACATAACGGGTGTTTTATAATAGATGTATATTTGATATCTCATTGTCAGGATAATCCTAAAATATACACACCGTCCAATTACTTTATCACACATCCAATGTACTAGTAAGTATACAATGTCAGAAAGAGTAGCTGTTAATTAAAATATTTATTGGCTTTTCAATATCTCCCTTATATTTTTCTGTTTTTGGTTTGGTGACATTTACCACTATTGATATTTATTACTTTGATTTTACTTTAAAAGAGGCCTGTTACATCGTCTCTGAGTACATACTGAGAGCGAACCCTTTAAAGTCACGCCAACAGGAAACAATGATTCACTCCGCTAAACGCTAAGCTCTGACCAAGAAGAATTACATTAAGCAGTCTCTGGCAGTAAAAGAAAGTCAACATTATTTATTTATTTATTTATTTGCTTTGATGATTTTTTTTGGTTTAAAAAGGGACACATATTCTGAGATAACTACAGATTATTATAACCTGACCTGCTGAATCGGATTTTGCACAATTATGTTTTTGGTTTGGGTTTTTTTTTTTTTTTTTTTTTTTTTTTTAAAAAATATAAAAAACCAAAAAAAAAAAAAAAAAAGTGGTGAATTTTTTTTTTTAAGGGGGGAAAA
>NW_015113284.1:249801-281422 GCF_001443285.1 Poecilia latipinna | reverse complement strand
CTGAAAAAACAACAAATTTTTATAACCCAACCCTGTTAACGGGTTTTTGCCAAATTTTTTTTTTTGTTTGGGTTTTTTTTTTTTTTTTTTTTTTTTTTTGTAAAGACTATAAACACACAGAAGAGAAAGAAAGAATGTGCTGAATGTTCTTTGATAGAGGTAGTAATATTAAATCCAACAAAAAGATAAAAAGAAACATACGATTATCCCCTTTTATGCATCAAAGCGTAGCTTCCTAATTCCCCAGAACCCCTTAAAAATCTGCATCAAAGTGCATGTTCTTGGCTGATGCATTTAAAAAACAGAAAACAGGGGCAGATCTTAGTTTTGGTGCAAAAGGAAAATATGATTCTGTCCGTTTTTGAACTGCCGATCACTGATCAGAGCATAAGGAAGAAATGATAGAATAACGCAAATCAATTTCTGGCCAAATGATTAGTGCATCTCTGCCGATTATCAGTACCATGATGGAAATTGTGTAACGGTCAGACAAGTAACCAGAATTTCATTCCTTATATTGTCATTCTATGTAATTAGCAAAAAAGAAAGCCACAGAACAAAACAACAAAAAAAAAAAAACGTAGCAGATTTCCTTCTCCAGTCTGTTTCATTTTACCCTAAGAGCACTGCACCACTATTTTAGAGGTAATGTCTGAAAGCCCAGCGGATACAATTCACATCTGTTGCACAACAGATCAACAAATATCACACAAAAGAAGCAGCAGCAATTTCCCAAAGTGTCTAAATCATTCTCTATTTATCCGAACAATCGTCTTTCAAAGGGCTCTAATTAAGGTCTTGACTGTACAGATAAAACATTCATAATCACGTTTTCCCTCAAAGAAATTGCCCTGCCAGAAAATGTGTTTTTCTTGACTCCATTATAAGGCAAAACTCAAACCAATATACTTTAAAAAGAAAAAAATAAAATAAGCAAACAGGTGCTTTAGGAAAAAGGCAGGAGAAAAAAAAAAACGGAGAAAGGAGAGAAAGCGCGGTAAGATTTAGAGCCAGCAGAGATGACCCACATTGGTGCGACTTGTTATGAATTCACAATGAGGCTGCTGGGCTTGTTAGCACATGGCTCGGGAGGCAGGGCCGATGAGAGATGCACAGTCCGCTATCTGAGCGAGTCCGTCTGCAATTCCACCGCTCTCTACCTTACAGCTTCTGGCAAACAGCACACCAAGGATACTTTGGCTTCCGAGAGAAAGGCAGGGTTAAAGAGGGATGACTGCTTCGGATTTCACAAGGAGACAGAGAGGGCGTCCTCTGTAACACGGACATGCTGGGGGAAAAAGAAAGAAGAGATGAAAAGAAACAGCTAAAAGTGGGCAAAGTGCTGCAGCAGTGATGTATGGTAATAAGAACAAACAGAGCAAAGATCACTGTGGGATTAAAGGCTATTAGAGGTCATATATTTTGTAATCTTTCTCTGAAATTCCTTGACACAGACGGGAATTATCCGCAGAATTCTCCGGATTCTGCATGAAGGCTGTGTTTTCATCCACTCATGCAGATTTGAGCACCGTCAGAGCCGAGGCGACTGCACAGTTGTTCAGTTGATAGTTTACTGCCAGCAGGCTGGGGATGATTGCTGCACCTGCAAATTAGCAACTCATGAGACACACACACACACACACACACACACACACACACACACACACACACACACACACACACACATTTTTGTACTCTTACATTTATAGGGACTGTAATTATTTCCTTTTATTTTCTAAACCAAAAAACATTTAACATCATCATCTCATGTGATTTAAACAGAGATGTGACGACTACAGGACAAAGACCCCTGGCTTTTGGCTGATTCTGATTTCTCTTTAAGATTTAAATTATAGGGAAAAACCAAGAATGTTATGATTATGTTATGAAAAATAATAATAAAAAAACAACAACAACAAGTGGATGAGTTGAAAAGTTCAACAAAAAACTTAATTGATTAACAACTGTTCTAGCAACAATTTCGTGGAGGAGAATGTTTTTGAGAGATTAAGCTGTCTGGGTGTTACCACGGTGATGATTGTTTCTTTCCTAATCACTTCACTCTGACTTGTCTACTTTCCTTCCAGACTACATTTGTTGTATGCTTCTTTTTTTTAATCCTTCCAAGGAATTCTCTCTCTTTCCATCAACGACATTTGAAATATTTACGTTTATTTTAGTCTTCCTGACATGAGTGGCTGTAATTATTAGATGTCATTTTGAAATGCAATTAGCATCATGTACTAGTAATTAGCACTGGCAGCACAGTTACTACTAATAAACTGCAGTTGCTGTTTGCATTCTTTGGAGAGCAGCGGTCCTCACCTTAAAGGTGCGGTATGTGACTTTTACAGAGACAGTTTGCTATGAGACGGCTAATCTGTGAAAAGCTTCTCTGAAGAAATGCACCACTCCCGACCAAAGACAACCAATCAGAGAGAGGAGGAGGGTCTTAGCGCTGTCAATCAATCTCATGTACTGCCGCTAAATGTGCCAACAAATTGTTTTTCTGCCATCATTGGTGGTCATGCTAACTACACTGACCATTTATGACGGGCTGTGCTAGCTGCAGAGAGCAAGGGAGGAGTAGCCTCACGTGGAGTGGTGACTGACAGCGCTAAGTATTGCAAAATGTCACTAAAATAGTTTCTCCTACATCTGTACATTCCCTCTGACTTCATTTTTAAACACCTCACCGATACTGAAAACGCTGCGTCATCATCCCTCAGTCAGAGTGCGGTCACTAATCAGATAAAATTTAGATTTATCGGTTTACGTCTGCCGGTCACTGGTCAAAGTCAACCCATCTTAGAACAGACTTTTTACCATCAATCAGTTTTGGAGGTGAATTTTAGGTTTTCACACAATAGAATTGATCAAATTATGATATCCACATGACCCAAAATCTACAGATTAAATTCTTTTCCCCACAAAGTTAAAATTATGATCATTTATATAATTTGTATCATGTCCCTTTTGATTTCCATGCTGACATATATTCATTTATATCAACAACCTGTGTAATTCTGCCACTTCTTCCACACATCTTTCATACCATGGACCATGTTATGATTTGATGTAAATTGAATAAAAATATGTATTTCTGCTACCTTCTGTAGCGCAAAATCTACACTATCCACTTTTCTTTGTTAGAACTGCAGATATTTAGAACAAATTAGAGCAAATCCAGCATTTTAAAAGACAGTAAAAAAGAGTAAAAAAAACAGAGGGAGCAGAAGTCAGCGGTCATTCTTACCCTTTTCCCCTAAGATCAAGAAACCAGCTCGACAAACTATTCTACTCTTTTTTTTTTCATTTGATCAAACAATAAAAACTGAGAAAGAAGGAAATGAAGTAACTTAAAAGGAATACATTCAGCAGTGACAGTCACCAAAAGGACAGTGTTGTGATCATACTGAGAGCATATGGTTTTCTGCGGTGCCTGCAGAGAAAGTCCATATAACACGAGCCACAGTATGTCTCAGCATGCTGGGCTCATTTCTATTTTCAGTGCATCCTCACAGCAGGAGATAACCACAGTGACCCTCAGAAAGCGTGGCCGAGCCGTAACGGTCCCTGTCCTCGCTCGTATGCTGGTGTTACAGTTAGCTGCCTGTGTGTTCACACTGTTGCTTCGGAGGTAATAGGAGCTGAAGACTCCTTGTTGCCACTGGAACGTGGCAACAAGGAGTTGCATACCGCAGCTTGAATTTTTTTTTAACATTTGACCAAATGCAGCAATGAAAGTGAGTGAGGTGAAGTTGACAAGCTATGATAGAAAGAGAAAACAGAAAGACTTCCGAGGAACGGCGATGAGGCAAACAGGATTACAAAGAAGCTGGCAGAAATTGCCATTCCGAGTGACCAACCTATCCCCGCAGTGGAGAGCACAGGTTTGTGTTTCCTTTTGTTGTTGTGCTGGAGCAGTAGTATGTTCTCTTGACATAACGTAGCTGACACGGCTGTACCTGAGCGGAATAACAACAGCTCACCATCACCTGTGGACTGTATCACTGCTTGGCCTCATTCCACAATGGATGGATTTTTCAAACAAGCCTCTGAGGGGATGCTAAAGAGCAGGGAAATCAAAAACGGTGTTGTTTAAGTGATTGTAGGTGACAACGGGAGAAACATGAAACAGGTAACGAATAGTAAATGGAACATGCTTCGCTTGTTGTGCACAAAGGGTTTTATTACAGAGCAGCATCGCTGAAAAAGTGGCTACTGAGTGGAAGGTAGTTGGTAACTTCAAGTACTTTAAGCTTTTATAGAAATAATTAGATGTCAGTTATCTACTGGAATTGATTTTAGTAGTAAGAGAGAGGGGGTGTCATTTAAACCTGTACGTACGTAAATCTTACAATAAATATGTTTTTTTTTTTGTTTTTTTTAAAGATATTTGTTAAAGCTTTCACCAAGTTGTGGCAGTGTGCTATGAGCCAGATTATTTGTGAAAATACCAATTTCCTCCACCTGCTCCCTGCGTTGCTATTGCCATCTGAAGACATGCACCGCTTCCAGTCAAAAACAACCAATCAGACCCAGGAAGAGGGGCTTAGTGCTGTAAATCCACCTCATGAATGCGCTGCGAAATGTGCAAATATCGGAGAAGCAACTCACCATAACAGAAAAATAGTTTATCTTCCATCATTGGTGGTAGATAGGTCCTGCTGACTAGGAGAAACTGTATCACAGCAGAGAGGAAGGAGGTAAGAGGTGAGCCGCAGCACACAGACATGATTGACAGAGTTAAGACCCTCCCCCTGGCTCTGATTGGTTATTTCTGGTTAGCCCTGGGAGCTCTGGGATAAGGTAGAGGAGCTCAACTGATTTTCCCACCAACAGTCACCACCATGTACAATAACTCTTTGAAGGATCCTAATAAATGAATTACAACAACATTTAGTTTCCCTTTACAATGAATAAAGTATTTCTGAATTTAAATTTGGTGTCAGTGTTTTTGTCTTACTATATTTCTCACACAAAGTGACATGGAGAAAACCCAGAGTTTGGAAGCGATCAAGTTACTATATATGATTCAGAAACAGGTGTAGATTTCTTCATCCAAAGCGAGAATTTCTTCATCAGTGCAGACTGAGTGTCTGTGTTACCGGCACCAGACCTAGGGGAATCTGGTCCCAGTATCAAGTGGTGCACAGGCAGATGAATCCTGTGCAACCAGATCTGTGGATCACAGAGGAAGCGAGTCGTAACAGTGTATCTCCGGCAAGAGCTCGTTTATTCTGATTGCAAAAAAACAAATAAACAGATAAATAAAATACAATTACAATACAATTCAAATTCAATCGACATCCAGAGTTACCACAAAGAAATAAAATAAAACAAAATTCACAAATAAAATGACATAGCAAAAAAATGAAGAAAATCTAATCCTAAATTAACATAAACTAAAAAAACGCTCCTCCTAAAACACAGTAAACACCAACGTCCGTCAGTTATAACGGTTCCTAAGCATTAACGTTATGTTTTTGTTTCTCCTCAAGAGAAACAAAACTGACCAATCATCATATACCCACAGAACATCTCAAATGGCCCATAAAAAGTTGCCGTTCATACTACCTGTTGATCACAGAGGACAGTGTATCTCCGGCAAGAGCTCGTTTATTCTGAGCCGCGCATGCCCAGAGGCAGGAGACTCGTTCTCCCTGTTAGACCCACAGCGGCACGACAGCGCCCCCACTGGCAAGACACATGCACATGACAAATACGCCTACAATGAACAATAAAAAATAAAAAATAAAAAAAATAAAAAAAAAATAATAATAATAATAATAAAAAAACGAAAGACAAGACCAATTCTGATTGAAAAAAGGGTGTATTCATCTTTTTTTTTTTTTTTTTTTTTACTGTTTCTCAACACACCACAACTGCATAGAATAACATGGGCTTAGGTAGAGTTATTGGGTCACTTCTGGAAAATGTGAGTGCCGGTTGCACTGATTTCACCACAGTGGAGCAAAGAGTTAACATTCATTCCTACCACTAAACATTTCCTCCTGTTCAGAAGTCTGGCAGTGCTTAGACGGCTTTATTTACTCAAAGCTCTGTAGGGATAATAAGTGACTCGGATCGCGTTGGCATTCACAATAAACAGAAATTACGTTCGTCACTTTTAAACGATGTTATGTTGTAAGTAAACTTTATCCTTTATGAGCGGCTGTTATAAGTTGTACCTTCAGTAAATGGGAATTATGCAAAAGGTAAAGAAAAAAAAAACACCTTATACTTCTCCAAATCTCCTGTTTTGAATTGCTGTACATCCTCTTTGCGAACTCAGAAAGAGTTTTTTTTTTATTTCTCCATTTCTTGCCTCGGCTTCAAATACACTCAGTCATTCATAACCTCGTGTTTACTTTGGCTATTGCAGTCGTATTACAAGATTTCTTTGAATAGATGCATAATTTTGAAAGCAGGGGTACTTTTATTGGAATGATGTCACATGTTGACTCGTCAGTCAAACACCACAGAACTGCTGTCAGAAACAAGCAGCTCATCGGGTTATTAATATCAGTTTTAATCTCAATTTAAGTACATTCAAGGTTTTGAAGGCTTGTTCGAGAACATTAGGAAATCAATCAATTTATAAGAACTCTTGTTATTATTACTTTTTATAAAGGCATAAAAAAATGAGCAGTTAGCTCGGTGTGAGACAAATATTAAATATTGCAAAGCTGTAATGTTGTAGATTCAGAATAAAAAAACTTGTTATAAGCATGAATTAGGTTTGACAAGCAATGTATTTATAAAGTTATTGCTTGTTTTTGATTCGTTAACATTGTTAATAGAAACCTCGTGTTTTTCAGAATCACTTTGGCTTACAGTCTATAAACATCCATTTCTCAAAGCCTTACAGATCCACAGTAAAAGTCAGGATGTTGCCACATTGTTGTGAAAAAACACTGAACTTGTTAAAAGTCAGTGCATTTATGCTGATAATCTAGAATACATGCAAGAGAGTCACGTTTAAAGGAACACTTTTGCAATCCTATTTTTTTTTAGAATATTCTTGTTGGCATGGCTACAGCATTTATGAAGACAACCTTTGCTACAATGGGATTTCATTGCCTTCTGAATAACATCAAGACAAATTATCACAGTGTCTGGTCAAGCAAATGAGGAGATCAATCAACTGTTCTGACTCGGAATAAATTAAAGTTGGTAAAACGGAGCATTCATCATCAGCTTCAGAGCAGAAAGCCCTCTTTGTTCTGAGGGGAACATCCTGCTCCTCACTGACATTTGACACCTCAAACAATCACAAAGAAAGATGTGTAGTAGGTACTTCAGGTAAGAAGATATGGGGTTTTTTTTTATGACATTTACTCGGTGGAAAAAATGCTGAGCTCTACCCCCGCCTCCGGTGCCCAAACCACTGCGAAAACTTGCAAGGTTCACCAAAACGCAGCGTTGTTTTATCACAGGCACAGCCGCGCGCCTCGTTTCAGATTTACACCAGCGGTGACTAAAGGAAATGAGACATCAATCACTTAAGCTTCTTTTTACTGTGCAAGAGCACTGATCCATCACAAAGTGTTATAGTCGGATACAGGCTCGACTCCGCCGCACGAGTCTTTTAAGAAGAACACACACGCAGTCAGAGACAAACACAAGTCGCACAGGGGCGAGGAGGGAAATATCAAAAGGTCAGCATGCAGGCTGGTGTCACTGTAAAACAGGCCGGGGCTCAGCTCTCTGTCCCACACTGTTTGTCTGTGTGAAATTAAGGACGGCACGGCAAAACCGTAAACAAGTGTCAGTGTTTACGTTTGATCATGCATATTTTATTCGCCAGATGCGTCTCTCGCAATTCCGTTTCGCCCCGCAAAAATTATGATTCGCAGAGATTAAACAGGAAAATCCTTAAGCCTCTTAGCGAGAGCGCTTTTTATTACTCCAAATTGTTAAAATACATGATTTTAAATAAATTATGTGGGAGGAGAACAAGACTGCAATTTTTTTTTTTTTTTGCTCCAACGTTGTGTACCGGATGTAAACTTGGAAAGTCCAGCTATCTGAACTCCCGTTGATCCTGTTTTGTGTTGACACAGGTTTTCTTTCACACTATATTTGTGCCGTGCAACATATACAACAGCCTACTTCCATGGGGCATGGAGGTTACACCAATAGCATTTAACTTTTCTCTGCTTTATCCTCCATTTCACACTGAAATTTGTGAAGAGAAAATGCTGCAAGCCACAACTACACAACAGTGCCACATGATGGCCAGGGAGGGAAAAGCACATTTGGAGACATGAAACAAAAGGAAAAAACTGTTTTTCTTCTCACTTAAAAAACATTTTGGTGTATATAAAAATGAAAATCACAAGACTTACATCCATTTTTTCTTCTTTTTTTTCTTTCCGGATTGTGGAATTTCTAAGTGATCCAATGTTTTGTTGCATTGTCCAGTGTATGAAAGTTTCAGGACTCTAGTTAATTGGACAACAGGGTCTATCTAGATATTTGTTTTTTATCCATAGGCTATATTTGGACTTTTTTTATGATAATTGAAGTTTGTGTGTCATTCTCATATTGTGAGTGCTAAAGGAAAGTTCAGGGTCTTTACTCAATTAGAGTAAAGTTTTGCTTCAGGGGAGATGATCTGTAAGGAAGAGACACCGTTTAGGTAGATAAGCTTGAAAATCAAAGCAGCCTTTTGAAATCGACTTTTCTAACCTCCCCCCACCCCCCCAAAAAAAAATAATAATTAAAGAGACGTCAACTTTCTTCACAAAGATGCAAATAAATAGTTACAGATTATTGACAGGATTCTTTTAAAACTTCAGGTGGAAAGTGAAGGAAAACATGTCTGGTAACTATCCAGACAATAGCAATTTGTTTTAATCTGTCAAAATTTGAAAACTGCTTGTAAAAAGTTTTACTTAGTAGACTAGGTGTTGTTTTTGATTGTTTTTCTTAAGCCTGCCTATCACAATCAAAATATCAATAAGAGAATGTTATAGGTAGCAATATCATTTCAGCTGCTGTTTATTATTGTTCCTCTAGAAGCTGTTAAATTTTTTTTTTATATACATTTTTAGTTTTTGTCTGTAAAATCCACCTCTTTACTCCCAGGGGATTTTATGTAACAGATAAATACGAAGTGCCACGTAACTGCAGAGGGGATAATACAATAATAAATGGTTTTTGATATTTTTAAAATCAAATTCTAAAAAAGTATGGCGATGGTTTTTATTGCCTTTTTCCTCGATTCCCCTATGTAAAATTAGATTACATGATTAGTACACATCGCTCAACTATGTGCAATTTAAAACTAATTTTCTGTGAAGGCCTCAGAGGGTTGGTGGAAGAATAAAACTTTGAAAAGTGCAGAATACATTTGTGTTCAGTTTCCTGAACGCTGGTGCACCAAAACAAAATAAAATTCACCTATTACAAGTACAAAGTTATTTACTTTTGGTGTAAATGTCAACACAAATAGAGTTGTTCTTTAAAGAATGAACCGCTGGAATCATGAAGACCAAGGAATACATCAGATGGACCGTGGATAAAGTTGTGGAGTTAGCGTATGAAACGAAACCTCATGATTTGAGCATTTCGCCAACCTCTACCTGGAATACAGAGGAAGCAACGCACACCTGCAAATATACTCAGACACAGAGTTCCACCTCCGCATGTAGGATAGCAATAAGAGAGTTTAAGGCAAGGTGAGATGTTAGCTCTGGTAATACTGGAGGAGAAGTGAGAGATGTGTCAACAAAACAGACACAAATCTGACCGTGTTTCCTCAGCGATTGCTGAATTTATTTTTATTTTTTTTAAAGTTTCAAGTTTCCAAAAATCTCATCTCTGTCTCATCTGCTCTGGTCCGATTAGACCAAAATAAAACTTTCTGAACAAAATGCTGCTGAAGAAAACTCACACACACGTTGGAGTTGATGAAAGCAATAGTTTTTCATATTGGTTTTGCTTTTTATACTGCTGTAACAATGTAAATTTCCCCATTGCGGGATTAGTAATAATCCCGCAATGGGGATAATAAGATAATTAATAATAATTATCTTATCTTATCTTAAATCTGGGGTTTGCAACATGTGGCTCTCCAGCCCGTCCACTGTGTCTCTTAATAACTTTGGTCAAAGATTAGTGTTTCAAAATGTAAATATAAAAGGAAAAATGCAGTTTTTATGCAATATACGCAAAGCATTTCCACAAAGAATGACAATAATAGTGTCAGAAATATATATTCTTTAAGTTACTTTTGGTTTTTTTGGTTGCAAAGTGTGCGAGGTTTTTTTTTGACATAATCTTCTATTAAAATTTAACAATACATTGAAAACGTGTTCATTCCTTTTGTGTAAAAGTTAGGTGGTTTTCTTTCATTTAAAACTTAAAAACAAAAATAAAATGGAATTTCTCTCATTTAAAAATAATACATAATATATACATCTTTGGCTTAACAAAGCTTATTTGTTTCATGTAACTTTTGTGGCTCTAAGTAAATTTTGTTTGGATCAAAGGCAAGAAATTGACCCTCGGGGTTGTAAAGGTTGCTGACCTCTGATCTAAATGAGGGAACATTATCAGCCTGGGGTGAAGGTTCACCTGCCAGGAAAAAACAAACAAACATCCTAAGCAACAAAATTTATTTTCCACTTTACATTTTACATTACTTTCTCTTGGTCCCTTATATAGAATCCCAATAAAATACTTTATATGAACTTTATATGAAATATAATACAAAATAGTTTGAAGGTTTAACCTGATAAATTGTGGAACTATTGAAGATGTATGTACACTTCCACAAGATGCTATGGGAAGGGGAAAAAAATATATTTGCTGCATCAACTAGGGGAAAATGTACAGAAATACAAATTTACCTGGGGCTTTATTCTTGTAACATCAAATTACCAGTCAGGATAAGAATATCCACTTTTATCTTTATGTGTTTGTGGGCCTGTACCTGCATGTTTATCACCATGTTTATGCATCAGACTGTGCCCAGCTAGAAAAAAAAGGAGAAGGGAAAAAAATATACACTCTATAAAGTGTCTCTATAAACATGGCACAATAAATCCCTGGCAGAAATATTAAGTGGAACCAATATTTTGCTTGAGTCACTAGAGATTTCTAGTAAATCTCACAAGTCATGATGACCTAAGCATTGAAACATGTATTTTACAAGAAGGAAATATTCCCACTCCTATGCCATAAAGGCATCACTGCCCTGCAGCTAATGGTGACCAGCAGTGCAGACTTTTCACAGAAAGGCCAGCCACCCATACATTTAGAGGATTCAATACACACAGAGCCTTCCAAAAGTATCCATACATTTTGAACTTTATCATGTTATAAAAAAACAAATTTCATTGTGTTTTATGTGACGACCAATAAAATCTATTGCAATAAAAAAAAGGTTCAAAATTGCTAAACAAATAAACATCTGAAGTGTAAAAATTGCATTTGTTTTCAGCTCCAAAGAATTAATACTTTGTAACGCCAGCTCTCGCTGCAAACCCCCAAGGGGATTTGTATTTCCAACGTCTAAATTTTTTGGCTTATGTTCTATTGTACTCTTTGTCCTCCAATATATGATTTAAATTTCTGTCTTTATTTAGGCTCTGTACTTAGATCCATCCATTCTCCCATAACTGTGACCAGTTTCCTTTTCCCTGCTTAGGTAAGCTATCTTCACAGCATGATGCAGTCAGCTCCATGTTTAACTGTGTTGACGGTGTGTACTGGGTAATTTGCAATGTCCATTGTTCTCCACATGAAGTGCGTTGCATGTGATACGAAACGTTTAACTGACCAGTCCCTGAGCTCCCTACGTGGCTTGTGGCCCATGTTAGCAGGAACGCTCATCATTCGTTTCAAATAATCGCTTTGTTGGTGTCGCTTTTCAACAAAGACCAGGTTTATGGAGAGAACAACCCAAAGGCTGTCCTGTCAACTTACTTTCCCAACCAAGATGTTGATCACCAGCTCCATCAAGAATTACAATTAATATTTTCCATGCACACATTAGCAACTTGGACAGGCCATGTAATACGTTTGCCGATTCATACTCTTTCTGTTTTTGGATGATGAATTGAACACAGTTTGGTGAGAAGTTCAAAGCTTGGTAAAGTGTTTTCTAATCCATCCCTGCTTTAAACTTCTCCCTAACTTGGTCTCTGATCTGTCTGCTGTTGTTTTTACCTTTTATGGACTTGATGTAAACTGCGATTAAATTAAAAACTTGTAGTTTTCCTTAACTCGTCAGGTATCTTGCAATTGGTGACTTTTGATTTTATTCAGTTATTCAGAAACATTTTGACAACTATGTATATTTCTGTTCCACTTTTAAACTGAGGATTGCTTTGAGCAGGTTTATTTTTGTTTATTTATTTACTTGCGCGTTTGCTTATTTCATTCATTTATGGTTTAAAATGAACATGTCACATGCTGATGTAAACTAAATTTTGACTTTGAAACGAGAAGTTGGAGGGGAAAAATGTACTATACCATAAGCAAACATTAATCAACCATAAACCATAAAGATACATCTTTAAACACAAAACAATGTTTATATATTAACAAGGAAAAAACCGACATATTATCCTTTGAAAGATACACTTCACAGCATCCACATACTATGTTATACCTTAATATTATATATATATATATATATATATATATATATATATATATATATATATATATATATATATATATATTATCTTAAGAGTTAAAATTGATCTACTTTCTTTAGACAGATTGTTCCTCAGATTTGTTCATGTTACATCAAATAAAATACATTGAAGTTGCAATAATAGGTTAAATGTCTTTGTGACACAACTAAAAGTTTGTGTCACAAACAAACCTCTACATCAGTGGTGTCAAACTCCAGTCCTCCAGGACCGGGGTCCTGCAACCTGTAGAAGTTTCATTTATTCAATCGGCTCATTAGTCGGGCTCTGCAGAGCTCGACTGTACGCTACTGAGGCAGTTTAGCCATTTCATTCAGGCGTGTAGGACAAGGGACACATCTAAAAAGTGCGGGACGCCGGTTTACGAGGACTGGAGTTTGGCACCGCTTCTCTACATGTTGCAACGTTTGGCATTTTGAGCTTCCCATGCATGAAGGGAGTGGGAATGCGAAAAAGAACTGTCGAAGAAAACATGCAGAAGGACAAATGTCTCTTGACACGAGTGGATTGTGAGAAGCATCTTGTGCAAATGAAGCGCGGACCATGTATAAATGCGAACGGCGATACGTTTCCCCAACTCCACCGAGAGCCATAATGCACTTTAAAACATGACGCTAAAACTTTGATGAAGCCCTAAGATGACACTGCGTTGTGACACACTTATGAAAGAATTATGCAAAATGCGAACTGTTTTTTTTTTTTTAAAGTAAAACTTGATCATTTATTGATCAAAGAAAAGATGCAAAAGAGTTTATTCTCTAGCACAGAGTATTCCTCCAATTAGCCTTACAGCGTCAGCGTAATGCCTCTGATCCCAATGGCAGAAACCACCAGAGAATGCCAGAACAAACAGAACCGCATGAAAGACCCTACGTCTGATTCGCATCTCTCCTCATACATTCCTGCAAAGTTGCAGGAATGTATGAGGCCCTCTGGCTGTTTATGGTTCCAGCATCCTCTTGAAAGTGAAAACTTCCCAATCTTGAATTTGGTTTTGAACTCGCACAAGATTGTATTTTTGTTGTTGTTGACTAAGGACCTACTGAAGAAGGTAAGGGAGAGAAAAAATCATGCCGCTCCTCCCTCCCTACCTACTTCTGTCAGTTAGATGAGGTCATCAAACACCAACCTGCTTTGTTTATTAATGATGTAACATCCAGGGTTCTTTGGACATTCGGTCCCTGGGGGCTGCTTGGCAGGCAGCGGAGGAAGACTTCAAGTTGATTTAAGAGAGATAACACCCTCAACACAACAGTGTCAAAAGCTGGAAGCGAGGAAGTGTCGACAGTGGCGGAGAGGAGAGGAGGCAAGAGGAGGCGCTGGATGATACGCTGCGCCTTTAAAGCAGCAAGCCCCTCCTCCACAGAGCTGAGCCGAGGAGCCGAGTGGTGCTGGCAGGAGCCTGAGCTCCACGATAAACTCTGGCATCAGCTCCTCTTCATCCGGCAGTCAGCGAGGACACAGTGAGGGTGCAGGGGCAAGAGAGACAGGGAAGGAGAAAGAGTGACAGAGACGGAGGGAGCTGGAGAGAGAGAGGGAGAGAGAGAAGAAGAGAGACAGACACACAGTAACAGGCCAAAAACACTGAGAGGGAGAGGATGTCACAAGAATAACACGCTGCTTTTTTTTCCCCCCCCTCAACGTGCAGCCTCCAGATGCGGGTGAACGCTGACTGGGATGACGGGTGGCAGCGCTTTTACGGCAGCGCGACTGTCTGAGTGACGGCAGCGGCCGCATCACAATCCGAAGTAGGAGTTCTCCTCGCCTCCCCGGCTCTTAGTCATCTTTTGCCTCCTCTCTCTCTCTCTCTCTCTCCTTTTTTCCAGAGTGCTATCAGGGCCATTCATCGTTCCCATCTCATGCCCCCTGCCTCCACCTCCTCCTCCTCTTCTTCCTCCTCCTCCACAGCTCCATCCTCCACTTGTACTCCTCCTCTGATGAGCCACAACCTCAGAGTGAAATAACCCTGCTGATAGAAGCTTCTCTCTCTGTCAAGACAGTAAGTAGTGGGAGGAAGGGGGGGGGGTAGGAACTCTGCTTGTGTGTGTGTGAGAGAGAGAGAGCAAGGGAGTGAGAGTGTGTGTGAGAGAGTACCAGAGAGAATGTGTGGGTTTTGTGTGAGAGACAGTGAGAGGAAGAGAGAACAGCAAGACGGTGAGAAGTGTGACTGTGTGCGACAGAAGGACCTCAGAAGAACCGGCTGCTTTGTGCGCAGTTTAAGTAACCGTGCTGTGCCTGGACAGTGGGCTCTAGGCATAGCAACAGCATAGTGATGTACAGGGAAGGTGAGTAGGTGTGTGTCCTGTGTGTGTGTGTGTGTGTGTGTGTGGAGGTGATGCAAGAGATGTATTTTTGAAAGCTGCAAGGCATCCTTCCCGCCGCTGTGTCCGTCCTCAGGTCTCTCACCGTTTTTCGTGCCATTGGGACATGAGGGGAGGCAGGTGAGACGTGTCAGAGTGAGTGACGGATTTCCTCTCTGTCTGTTCGTCCGTCCAGGTGCCATGTGCAGGTGGCCAGCGCACCCCATGGCCGTGGCAGCACCCTGCATTTGGCGAGAGTCTCTCCCCCCCGTTTGTTCACTGGGGCGCCGTCGGGAAGCTTTCATGGGATTTATCCTGTGCTGCCGGATGGCACTGAGATCCCTTCCCCTCTGAAGAGACTCCGTGGAGAAAACTAACTACATGGATAAGAAGTAAAATAATTATCCAATCACAGCACAAGCAGGCAGACTGGGTTCCCTTAGCAACAACTGAAGGAGACAAGAGAATCCTTTTTTTTCTCTCTCTCTCTTTCTGCTCCCTTGGTTTTTGGGCACACCCCTGTGGACCGCCGTGGGTCAGTGTTTTGGAAGAGGAGTTGGAGAGTGATGTTGCATAAGACGATGTGCCACCCGGATTCCAGGGGATGGTACTCATTTGCTTTCCGGCCCCCCCGTTCATATGTCTCACTGGGACCATGATCGTTTGTAATCCCTCCACAAATTGTCATCACAAGTCACGTTCTGCCGGCTTAGAAATCAATTCATTCTGATCCCACATCACCTGGAATGAGCTCCGCATTTAGGAAGGGGAGCTAGAGAGATTGGATGCTGCTTGGAAAAAACCCCACAGTCCTTCACCTCAGATCTTACATGGACAAAAAAGATAAAAGGTTAGACCACCATCTGTGAAGATAATGGATGCAAGACAAAGTTCATTTTGATTTCTAAGGAGAATCGTATTTATTTTTTTCCTGGGGGCAAGAGGAATATTCCCCTTTTTCCAAATAGAATCCATTGTTTATCTCTTTATAGACAGCAGCCCTCACTGGGGGACTATATTTAGAAGCCAAATCTTGTCCCCTCTGGCTAGCTGGGAGAATAGAAAAAAAAGATCATTGTGAAAACTGAGCCACTGCTGGGATTTTCTATTTTTTTCTATCGAGGCTACCGTGTAAAAACTTACCGTTGAAAAGGATTGACGTGAACCTCTCCGCTGCTTTTACTTTTCTATGTTGGTCTGCGGTGATGTCACCAGGTGAACGGGATTGTGCAGGAAAGGAAAAGTCGTCTCCCCTTGTAGACGGGTGTTTTCAAAAATAGCACCTCCCTGGGAACAATTTCAAATATACACACTTGACACATGAGATGAGTTGGCTCAACGTGGTTATGTAAGAGTTCCACACCAGCCTCAGCCCATGTGTTTTTTCCCCCTCTCTCTCCTTTTTCAATGGATTTACTCCTTTCAACTTTTCCCATGCTGACTTTCTCTTCATCTGGGGAAGTGTCTGCCAGAAGGCATGGATTTCAGAGCGTGACCCTGTGCCAAGTGTGCAGGCGAGGCAAGGCGTTTCGGCTGCCCAGGTGCTTTTAAGATGTTGAGGTCTCCCTGCGTGGCCGGGGCCCCTGTTCGGATCAGTAGCACTGAGGCTCCTCGTAGCCAAAGACATGGACCCCGACTCGGCTCCCCCACGCCCTCAGCCTGTTGGCCACTGGCCCCACGTTGCTTTGTAAAGGATGTCCCTCAGCAGAGCTCCGGCCCGGGACACCTCTGAGACCCCCAGCCCGAGAGAACGCATCCGCAGCCACATGAAGATGGTGATCGACCAGCTGGAAGGCATTCTCAAGGAGCTCAAGGATGTGGCCAAGGAACTCCGGGAGGTGAGGCTCGACAAAATCAGCTTACAAGTGTCAAAGCGTTTTGGAAGGGATTTAGAGGGGAGCGGGGAAAGAAAAGACACCGGCAGTAGACAGGGGAAAAAAATGTATATATATATGTCGGTTCTAGGTGGGCTGGGTCTAATTAGGTATAAAATTCCCTTGCAGCGTAGAGATTTTGATTAGGATGTGAAAAGGGATGAGATCTCACTTTTTTTTTTTTTTTTGGTTTACCACAAAGCTGACATGCTTTCACAGTCAGCAAACAGTTGCTTATCTGCTACTTACAAACGTCTCGTGTGTTCAGTGGCGTCTTGTACAAAGGTGCAGCTGGAAAGCAATAAAGCCAAGGCTGAAAAGGAATAAAGACGCAGGCTTAGAGAAGCTACAGGACTTGGCACCGCAATAGTTATATAACCATTTTGTTAAGGATCATCTGGATCCTTACTGTATTTTTGCCATGGTAACGCTGGCGTGTGTGCTTGTTTATGTGTGTGATTTAGCATTTCTCACCTTGTACAACCCATTTTTCCAAGAAGTACAATATTGTCAAGACCCACTGCTCCTTTTGGTGCCCAAAGCCTAGGTCCCAAAAGAGGAACTGCTGTTTATGGGTTAGGGGTTTGGCTTAAATCTAAGGTGTGGACTGAGTGTATGGGTTAGGGGTAGCTATGTTCTGATGAAGGTTATGCTTAGGTTAATGGTAAGGCTATAGAAGTGACTAACAGTGAATTGAAGTTATTGCAAAGTCCTAGTAAAGCTGGAAAAGCAGGATGTATATGTGGTGTGTAGGTTAGGATTAGGTTTAGGCATAACCCTAATTCTAGGGTTCAGGGTAAGGCAATAGAAGGGAATAAACAACAAATGGGTTAGGGGTTAGGGTTAATTATTGCAAAGTCTTTGTGAAGATGGAAAGAGAACGCATGTGTGATGTGTTCACCAGCAAAATGTCTGGGAAAAGATGATCAAAGACATGCTTTTATGGGAATCTTACATGTACAACTACTGCAGTTGCACCGAGGACGTATGTCAAAGCACTGATAGAGTCTGTCCATCGATGGGGGAGTACAAAATCTCATCAGAATCTCCCCCCTGAAGGGTCCTCAAAGCAGTGAGCCCTTCTTCCCCAGAAAGAGATGGAGGCAGATAGAAAGACAAAGACATATGAAGCCCGAGCAAACAGTTACACCTAACCCACGTCCTCCCTGCACATCACACGATTAGCCTCCCATCTGCCTTCTAATCAGGCATAAACAGAGGAGGAAATTCTGTTGGTGCGCATGTTGTGTGTGTGTGGAAATGTGTTGAAGTCAAATGGAGGATGTTGGAGCACGTAATGACCTGAAGGAAAGGACGCAGGGGGTCTGAAAGCTGTCATAACTCACTCCATCACTACATGAGAACCAGCCCTCCCCACGCCTTCTTTCTCCCCCGACTCCCAGCTCTGTCCCACTCACCGCGCTCTGCTTGAGCAGTCGGGAGGTGCAAGGGCACCGCTCGCAGTGTGTACCTTCTCTCTGGCGAGCAAGAGAAGCCGGCCCACGTGCGGGAGTGATTGATGATTATGGGACAACTGCAAGTGGAATAATGCTGGCTGGAGCTATTTATAAACAAAAACACAGCCTGTGCCTCTGCCAGCACCAACGCATATCACCATTCTTATTCCAGACCCCATTAGAGAGGGCTGCACAAAGTGGCTCAAATGTCATTTTTTTATAGGAAGAGCACAATCCCACATATTGAAATGGCGACAAAATCATTTTAGCTACAGCGGCAGCCATAATACCCATATCAATATCATGCAATTAACTGACCTAGGAGACTGCCACCGGTTTCAAAAGGAAGACGAAGAAACGGGATCAGTGTTGCGCCGCCAGATATGCCGGTCGCTTACTGTTCCATAAAACATCTCATTCTTGGCCACATGAAAGGAAGGCAATAACAGATAACAACTGTCACATAAATAAATGATGAACCACCATGTGAAAGAGATAACTTAGCGAGGGAGCAGTAATGTCTGATTATCACCCACAAGGTCCTTGGGGACTCTAGGGTGCTCCAAGGAGTTAAAGCAAACACTCCAAAGCACAAGCTGTGCAGAAGCCATCAAAGGTGTCACTAAATTGCTTCACACTGCAACGTTTATAGATGCACATGGCTTTTGTGCCAAAAAATTTATCTAAAAAAAAAAAAAAAGTTTTTCAATGAAAAATTACACTTTTTTTTTTTTTTTTTTTTAATTGTGACACTGCAACACAATCTGGCTTCATTCAATGTTCTGGTCTCATTTATTTCCTCAAAGGGATAAAGCAGATTGAAGTTTCTCTTTAGTCTATCCTTTTAAAAGTCGAGTGGATTAAAGAGTCTTAATAAAGTATTACCTTTCTGGTCAACATGGATCCTACTCATCAGCTGTTAAAGATGTGTCTTTGTCAGGTTTTAAGTCACTGGAAATAACACCGTCAGGAAATGTGTGTTTTGGAGAAAGTATTCACACCCTTTAAGCTGTTATTTCATATTACAATCACAGATTTTAATGTGTTTATCTAGATTTCATGTGATACACAGACAGTAGTGAATCAATATGGAATTTTATTGAATTCAAAATCTGAATGCAAAGTCAGTCCCGCATGCCTAGATGTGACGTGTCACTAACAGTTTTGCATAGCTACAGGCTGAAAGCTGCATTTCTCTTTGGATCAAAGCCCATCAGCCAGACTAGCCAGAAAGTGTCTTGTTTTGTTGTTATGCAAGTCTCTGTCCTGAGTCCTTCACACTCACTGGGTTTTCCTCCAGGATTGCCCATGCATTTTACCATCAACTATGATCAACTTGCCCTTTTTTTGCTTAAGAAAATTATGATGCTGCCACCATCATGTTGCACTGTGTGGCAGTGGTGTGTCTGGGTCTTGTCTGTCTGCATAGGTTTTACGAAACTGGACATGTGGCTTTTTATGGCTTTCCTGCAGCACTGGTTTTCTGCTTGGCAGTCTTCTTCACAGACCAAAATTGCAGTGGGGTGTTCACAACAAATAGCTGTCCTGTCAACAGAGTTTTCTTGCTAGCTCCTCCGTAGTTGCTTCTGTTTCCTATTCATGTCCACAGCGTGGGGAAATGTTTTAAAACTTGGCCCAGCTTTTAACCTCTCCACAACTTTATCCTTGATCCTGTCATCCATGATGGGCCACATGATACTGTTTGTTTCACCAATAGTTTCTTCTAGTCTTTTTAGACCTTCAGAGTAAGACTGGATCCAGATGAGATACGATTACACATAGAGGTTTGTTGTATTAACTTCTCAGGTTATGCCTGAAGGCAAATAATCACAGCAGATTTTGCTGAGAAATACCACAGCAAAGAGGCTAAAAACATGTACATGTACATTGTGTTTTTATTTTTGTATGTGTGTGCATGTTCTTCAATCACTGGAAAACCAAGCCATATAAATAAAAACTTATGGTTTTAGCTTAAAAATAAAATTTTAAAAAGTTCAGGATATATATTAATTTTGCAAGGCAAATTAAATAATTTATGTGAATTTGAGGTGGATGTAAACTGATTTATAATATATTTTTTTAAAAGTATTAATAATAGTAAATTAACAATAATAATAATAGCATAAGTCAAACATTCAGTACTGTGAAAATATTCTGGTAAGAAGCAAGAATTACTGTTTAACTTTGATAGGATAAATAGTGCTAAGTTATGTCATATTTTCTTGACTACCAAATACATGAGCCTAAATTATTATTTTTATCTAGAACAAAAATCCCCACGAGTAAAAACAGGAAGCTGAAGTGAGGTCAAACTATTTTTTTTTTATTTTTTATTTTTTTTGCTGTCTCAGCTCTGCATGAAAGCTACTAAGTTTCAAAAAGAGGTCACTACTTAGGGGTCTTACTTTCTTGTCTGCCAGCCTTCATCATCCTCATTGCATAGCACCCCTCTTCCCTGGAGCATGTTCTCAACTCACACCTTAAATTCTTTACAAAAACAAGCATCATCATTTTTAACGGGGAGCTTGAGTCTCTATGACAACACCCGGTGAGGTCTGAGCGAACCCTGTGGTGAACTTACTGTTTAACTTTAATCACCGTCACAGTATGTAAATGGAAGGCAGTGGGCTGTGATGTTCATGTGAGGCATTTAGAGCTGATACTTTTCTTCAGCAAAGCATTTTAACAGCGATGCTGAAAATACTGAGCAGTTTGATGGACCTTGACAAGGGAACACAATGTTTTTATTTTTGTTTTTATTTTTATTTGGAAGCAAATAAAAATGCAGTCCTAGGACCATTTCCTTTTTTTTTTTTTAAATAAACTCTACAAAACATGCAGTTGTTTTTCCCCATTCCCAGCCTCTGATGCTGACATTTAAACCCAACTTTATTTATTTGTAAATTTATTTATTTGAATTAGCAGGGGGTTTTTTTTATGCATATCATCTATGTATTAAAAAATTTAATTTAGGATAATCGAAAGCAACACAATTTTTTGTTTTATTAATTTATTTTAATTTTTTTCACACTTGGTTAGGGTTGAGGTAAAAACCAAGACTTAAAAGCTGCAAATTGCAGCTTTTGGTAACAGATCCTCTAAAATCCCTTCCAAAGTTATTTTTTTTAAACACCCTCATCTGAGTGTACGTATGACAACTGGACAACCAGTACATATTATTTCTCCAATGATAGAGAGACCCATTTTACACATCCCCACTGGCAGAAACCACATATAGTGAAGCTGCTTTTCTTAAACCCTGAATTTAAGTGGGGAAATTAAAGGAAAGAGCAAAAAGCAGGTGTCTAAAAAGAAATGTCTTTCCTGATTATATTTTTAGTTGAATTGCTGTCATTATGTTCATTGGTCTGACAAAGTAAACTCAAGCTATCCCTGTAAACTTCAAATGTGAAGGTGAGGGCCTTAAGTTTGACACCCAGCATCAATCTTTGAAGCTTTTATTTTGAAATATGAAACCCTGAAGTTTTGTAGTTCTTGTGCTTAATAAGACATTATAGGAGATCTGGACCCTGGTACACAGACATCGACCCTGCCCTATATCGGAGCATTTTGGGTACTCTGTAGAGAGCAATATGCGAACACATCTGTCTGCAGAATAACTCATAATGCTGCTAAACATCAGAGATATTTTACCATTTCGAATGGGTCTGGACTGGACAGATTCTTTAAGATTCTTTTCAGAAGTTGCACATTGGCTCTTGTCTCATTTCCTGAACGTGCAATTGTGTAAATTCGTTTCAAAATGGGGGCATATTGCTCCACCCCTGGTAAACTGAGTGAAACTAAAACACCAGCAACACTTGTCTTTGTAAGAATCTCCAGCCTACAGCTGCTTTAAGCTTGCTCAGGATCTATTTTTCAAATGTTGATGTAATTGTCATTGTCCACCTGTTGGTGCAGTAAGAGCATTTGGTCTTATTGGGACTGGAATCTGACACAATATGTAGATGCAGAGCATCCAGAAAAAATGTAACTGGAGCCATACTCCTCTGATTTTAAAACTTTTTTTTTTTTATCATTTTGTAAATGAGATGTTTACCCCCCCCCCCGCCCTCAAACCCAGAACACAGTGCATGCCTAAAAAGCATCGACTGTGGATAAAACCCAAAGGAGACATCAAGCTTATCACTGTTTTGTACCTTGCTGGATGGCATCAAACAACAACACTCCTTTACATGTGAAAGAAAAATGTTACAGCGCACGGCTAGTTTCCTCCCTTCAAGAGCCCATTACTGTCAATTGAAGCCTGTCTTCCTTTTGAATCCCATTACAGTCCTCATGACAGGTAAAATGAGATGGACCTAAAGGAAGGACACAGGAAGGTAATACACTGATAAACTACACCATTTGTAATAATGCGCTGGCATGAATGGCATCCGGAGAGGAAATAATTCATTGAGTTATCATGTCAACCTTGGGCATTAGAGAAGTGTGAGGGGGAAGAAAAAAAAATTGGAAGGAAATATCAAACAAACTGCAAAGTAGCCATGTAAAAGAAAAAACCCCCTGCAGAGACAGAATTTCAGCACAAAAGGGTAACTGTGGAGACACAGATGTCGGAGTTAACCCATGGTGTTAACTACAGACATTCAGCATGGTAAATTAAACAGATTAATGAAGCGCTAAAAGATTGAGACAACATAAAAGCAGTAATGACGTAGGCTAAAAGGGGAGTAAAAAAACAGGGTGGGAGGAAGCTACACATGTCTATATGGAACCAAACAGGAATGATAGAGTGTTATTATGCGGATGTAGTTATTATGCAGAATGATAGCATGAGCTGCAGATCCTTCATGTTGGCGCTCATCCCCAAGACAAATGAACACAGGAAGGCAATCAGGATTCGTAGAATTAAAACTCCAAGAGGGAAGGATGAATAAAAGCTCGACAAAGAGCAATTATGATTAGCCTTTTGGTATTTGTGTGCATATGCGTATGTAATGCAGGAGGCTGGCCTACTAAAGCTCTGAGAGGGAGGATATAGCCGACAGCAAGAGACGACTGTCAGGTAAAATCTGCGCACTTCAAATGTCAGCCCTTTTTTTCTTCTTCTTCCAAGAAGGAAGCACTAAAAGCAACAAGAGTAAAACAAGAATCAACCACCAAGTAGTTTTGAGTTTAAAAACTGTGCAAAGGAAACACGAACACAATGTTTTCTTCCGTTGCAGAAACAAGAGATGAATTCCACCCTTTTTTTTCCCCCTTTAAACAATTTCGCTACACTGTCTGTCAAAACGAAGTGTTTCTACTAAAAATGGAGCGTGTCCAATTAAAACTGCCATATGAGAAATGTGGTGACCTCTGACATCCAAATTATTCAGCTGTTAAACCATTGTGTGAACACGGAGATAGAAATCAGCAACCGCTGGCAACTCCTAATAAGGTCTAAAACCAGTAATAATAATAATAATAATAATAATAATAATAATAAACAGATGTCCACATTTGGGAGGGGTCCCTTACTAGTAAAACCGAACTGAATCCGTTCCAAACTCAGAGGGAGCCGATGGGAGACTGAAATCAAAATCAAGGGCCGTAATCTCTCCTCGCTCTGTTTTCCCTGCCGATGCTGCTGCTGAGCAGGCCAGTGAGAAGAAAACTGCTTAGTAGATGCAGTTTAATATTAAACCACAAGTGTGGCTACAAACTGCTCTTTCACTGACGAAGGAACAACCATAAAGGATTCCAGCGAGACGCCAGCCGAGTCCATTTGGTTGCTTTAGATTGTTTTTTCAGGGATGACACTCTGGAAAATTTAAGGGCATGCGGATGAGACTGGATTATTATAGTCAGACCATACCCAAAATAATATAGCATCACCATCTGGCTAGAAGGGTTTGCAATGTTTTTTGATAAATGTGTGTTATTTAATGAGTTTTAAAGCTTCTGTTAGATTTTTAAAGTAGGGGGGAATCATGCAAAATCAACTCTTTTGAGCTTTATGCCATATTATAATGTCATTCCCTCATCAAACACATACATGGAGTGTTGCTGTGCCTCATCCAGGCATGTTTGAGAAATCCTTGGATCTCCCGTGACAACCGTGTAGACGTGTCTTAACATCTCCTCATACGATGCACTGCCTATTTACTCAACGATCCGGCTAGAGGCTTGTCACCCAGCCGAGCTCTCGTCCTACAGAACACCCTGCCCTCTATGGATTCCCCTCACTGCTCCGCCAAACTAGCGGCAGCAGCAATTAGCAAAAACCTGGTGGAACTGTTTATCTGCTGAGCTCATCGTACAAACTACAAAGCTCCTAAGAACAGCTGTAAACAGCATCAATGGAAGGCATGGAGAGGCATTGTCGTGATAAAGTGCTAAAGAAAGGAAAGGACTCTTTGCTACTGTGAAAGACTAGAATATTCTTAAAGAAACACAGGCCAAATTCAAGGTATTAGGTACGATTATGATGCAAAGTCAAAATTATTTTAAGTTGTTTTTGATATATATATAGGGTGATATAGTTTGGATTTTGGTATAAAATGGCACTATACTGGAAAATACATAACACTCTCTTTTACCACTGCTTGTTTAGATTAAAAACACAAATACTACAATCCCATCACAAACCATAGCTATCTAGGCAACAGATAAAGGCCCCAAAGAAAAAGCTCTTAGCATTACATGATTATTTTTGATTGTGTAACATAATGTTACACAATGAACACATCACCACTGCAGGTTGTTTTTTAACAAATCAGCTGCATAATATAACTCAAAATTGTTTTTAAAGTATCACTTTACGCAATATGAATATCACAAAAAATATCAACTTACTGCATAAGTATCCACCATTCAGGCTCTATGCTAGTAATAAGTTTGTGATTTGATTCAATTGCATCAAAAGGGCACTGTGCAGAAAATTCTAACAGCAGGAATGACAGGAGAAGAAGAGTTGAGTTTAAGCAAAGAGTTAAACATTTCTTTGCACAGCCAACTTTAAACATTTGGTTTTTACAGCAGTACTGTTTCAATATTTGTTTAGGGTAATGGGAGTCTCTACCAAAATCTTAAAACTTCACATAACCGCTCAGGTTCGGAATCTCCCTTTACTACAATGTCGACGTTACGTGTCGTACCGAAAAAAAATCCCACCACATTTTAATCCACCAGCGGATCTGATTTGATGAGCCTCAATAACAAACTTGGCAGATGACCTTGGTTCTTTTCGTTCCTCCAAATAAATTCCTACGATCAGAAATTACAAAGAGTCCCCAGGCTGCCTTCTGATGGATCATTTTCCACTAAACTATTATACCACCGGTATTGCGGGTTTTTACTGCCCAGTTGACCACAGCCCAGTGATCTCCACTGAGGACAGTCCAGCCTGTTCTCTTCGACAGAATCTATTTATTTTAGATTACGGCAGGGGGTAGAGGGTGGGCCTCTCAAACACACCGAGCAGCTCAGCGGGGTGACTGTTACTCACTGGGAAAGGCTGAGAGCTTAACCACACAAGAAGAGAGTGCCCTTCAACCCGACATACCTTGACCAAAGGGTTTATTCTCATTAAAAGCCATTTGGAGGAAATGAAGTACCCGCCCTCCGTGTCTGTCAATTTGTTCTTCCTTGTCAGACCTCTTTTGTGTGTGGAAATTAAATTCCTAAATTAAACTGGGTGACATGCCTCCAGCAGAGCTCTCTTTGCTTAGGAAGACAACAAGGATGAGGAACCTCGAGCATTATCTATTCTTTCCTGAATACAAAACTCTGTGCCATCTCCCCCACACCTGTGTTGCTGCCTTGAGCTCAGCTCTGTGGTTGCTTCTGCTGCTTCTCTTTTTTTTTTTCTCCTATTTCCATCCCTGGAATGAATCAGTGGCTCAATTATTCCCAGCACTGATAAAGTATTGCCTGAGGAGTTGAAGTAAAATGCCTGATTATCGTTTTTTTTTTTTTCCAAAGAGCTGATTTCTTATTGAATCTTACTCGGCCGTAGTCGTGACCAATCGCCGCTTTGAAAATAAAAAAGGCGATGCCATGTTGATAATATCACGTTCCTACATATGATATAATGGAGCACTTTTAAGTCACCAAAGAAGGGCGGAGGGAGATGGAAAGAACCAGCTAAGACTGTTGTAGCGTCTAACCTTGAAAGCAGGTAGAGAGACTAAAGAAGAAAAAAAAAAAAAGCGCAAGATGCAAATGGTTCCCCTGAGCCCCTTTTTACCTGGCTTTGCCGTGGAGATCTTGCTTCTTTAGGATGCAGGCCCGGTATATTGACAAGCCCATCATGCCTGCAAAACCTACTGGATTAGCTCTGCCTCCTTCTGCGAACCCTGCTCTCAGCACACACTGTAATGAGGGCTTTAGGTTAGACCTCTGCTGAGGTAAACACTCCAAAAATTGCGCTCTTTGTGCTCATTGATTTTTATCACCTAACACACCTTCAGAAGGCTAGTTACAGATAAAGCAGTGTTTTTTTGTTTTTTTTTTTACTATGCATGCTTGTACTCTGTGGTTCAGATGCTAACCTTTTTTTTTTTTAGACTTGTTCCAAGGGAGAGAAAGAGCTGAACAGTTTGTGGACGCAAGTCGAAAGGGAATGGGGAGGAGGATGTGTTTTCCGGAAAGTGTGCAGGAGGAAAAAACTAAATAAATAAAAAGAGGAAGAGGGAAGCAAGGAGGTTAGACGAGGATAATGGTTCCTCCAGCTTCACGAAATTGTGACGGACTGGGTGGAACAGCTTAGAACAATTGTTAAAATTGCGCTGGTACGTTGGTGTGTTCGGGGTTGTTGTGGGCCTACTTTTTGGGGCTGTGGATAAAATCAGTATGCTGTAGTTAATAGTTTGAGAAGCGGCGTCTATCAAAGTCTCAGAGAAAAGCAACATCATTCCATTGTGTCAAAGTGCAGTGTACTAAGGAGCAGGCTGCTTTGTCTCAATTAAGCCTTAGTATGTTGCCTTCTTTCTCCCTCAGGTGTGGACACTAATTAAAAGGTCACATGGAAAACAGGAATTTTCCTTGGGCGGATTGTTGGTTTTGCTCCGTTTTTGGCAGCGCCTACAAGTTCAGACCCAGCTCCTGTCTTTGTGTTATACTGAGTGATCATCTGGAGCCTTTTTGGTCCTTCCTTTTATTTTTAGCTACAATATATGGTGTCTCATAAATCATCCCTATTAAAAGGATATTCAACAATTTTACCCAGAACGATAAGTTAAACTGCACAATGACATAGCTGCATCGCTACACAAATTTCAAGATTTCTCAAGGTCTTTCAAGGATTTCTAGTGCATTTACTAAATTTTCATATTGATACATTATGCCCATGAGTTGCTGCCATATAATATGGTTCTTCTTTAATGCTATAAATATTCAGAAGCATGATTTTCTTTATTATTAAAGACCATCTAATAATAATGGCACACACAGCTAAACAAAGCTCACCATGTGACCACACCCACTCACAAATACAGGAAATTCATGGATATTTGACACCACCTCTAAAAACATTTATATCTGTCTACTTTAACAGTTGAATCAATTAATATGCATTAATAGGCATATACGATATAAGTGTTGCATATCAGTCAGCATCGATAAATATTGTTCAAATTTGTGTTTTAAAAATCGGAAATTCTGCCAAACTGGTGGCGTGACCTTTCCTGTTTTATCCAATTTTCACTCCATGTCTTTGTTGTTGGTTTTTTAAGCATTGATGAGGCATGGGGGCGAACCCTGAAGTTCCCTGTATGTTACATGCTGTTGGGTTTATGTGTAGATAACCAATATTAAACATCTTGAAACAATGCTTCAGTAGTCCAATATCTAACCTAACACTGGCCACAAAGCATGTCTGATGTTTGTGATTGCTGCACCACTACATACATAAAGAGTAAAAATATAATATTTTAAGTCATTTTTTGTGTTGATGAAGGCATTTATAGAAAGCAAGCTGGTTTTATGACCAAAAAAAAAATAGAATGAATTTTTTTTTTATAAGAGAGCAATTGAAAAGTTGCTTAGGAAAACATTTTTTACGTCGACAAGTGGGAAACGTTAAAGTTGATCTATACCTAAATTTCAGTTGCAGTTTGCATCTGTTTAAACTTTAGTGTGTCCATTGTAAAACTGGCTGCCGCCCAGAGGTAAATCTGGTCCTGTCTGCACATACGATTATGGTTAAAAAATAAAAAATAAAATGGAACAAAACTGATTGGTTCTAGTGTGATAAATGTTCTTGTCCCCTGCATTCAAGGAATGGAAACAAGGAAAGTCTGACTTGAATACTTTATTTCAGTAAAAACATTTTAGAAAGCTCTTAATGCGATGTTGAGGAATGAGTCTTGTCCTCCTGCTTACCTTGTCTTAAAGTACATTTGATCCAATTTCTGATCATATTATCACACAAGACAAATGGCCAAGGTCTCTATAAGGAAGTTGTCAGAGGTATGCATTAGTGTTGACTCAATCCATTTATTACCAAGCACATTTCCTCAAGCACATATTGAGGGGGGGGGGAAATAAAATAATAAAATGCAGTCAGAGGACAGAATAAGGACGCCGCCATGTTAAATTCATTTCTTACATTTGGCACTATCTTCTGGCGACATCTGCACGGTCCAAGACTCGGCTGAAGATAATGTTACGTTGGTAAATAAATATCAACTGCTGGCAGAAAAAAAAAACAACAAGATGATAGTGCAGGGGTGCCCAAAGTCGGTCCTCGACGGCCGGCATCCTGCATGTTTTAGGTCTCTCCCTGGTTTAACGCACCTGGATCAAATGATGGCTTGTTAGAAGACCTAAGAGGAACACTGACATGCTGAAAAGGTTGTTACTATCAGCAGGGAGAGAACTAAAACGTGCAGGACGCCGGCCCTCGAGGACCGACTTTGGGCACCCCTGTGATAGTGGAATCTACTATTAAAGTTTTCAAACTTTAATACATAAAATTACATTTAGGACTTGGATTGCTTGCAAAAGTGTTAATATTTCTTGAATGTTAAGTTGTTTTTTTTCCTTTTTAGTCACAGCCACAAACCTCAGTGTATCTTTTTAAAAGGATATAGATGCACCAACATAAAGTGGTGTCTCATTTTAAAATGGAGTTTCTTTTTACAAATAAAACCTGAAAGGTGTGGTTTGCATTTGTATTAAGCTATACTGAATCAACTATTCTTTGCTGATATTACAGCAAAGGGAATATGTTTCTACCAGCTTCTCATAGCTGGAGACTGATCTTTTTTTTCTTCTTCCATTCTTCTTTTCAAAATAACTCATGTTTTCAGTGAGCCTCGCTGGAGAGGCTCTGTGAAAAGACATCATTGAGCGGGATCCATGTCTGGACTTTTACCCAGCCATTCTAACACATGAATTTGCTTTGATCAAACCCAGTCCATTGTAGTGGTGGCTGGAAGTTTGGGGTCGTTGCTCCGCTGAGTGAGGAAACCTCTGCCTTGATCTCAAGTCTTCTCCAGGCTCGCCTCTATATTTAGTTCCATCCATTGACTCTGAGCATATTTTCTATCCTAGCTGAATGAAAAGCATCCCAACACATTCATCCTGCCATCTTCCACAACACATCATTTAGCATATTGGTTGAAAAGTTCCTTTCTGATCTCACTGTTGGCATGGCTTTTGGCAAACTGCAACAACAACTTTCCCTCTTTCTGAATTTTGTGTCTGGTGTGTCCATTTCTGTTCATTAAACATATGTGGCCTTCACAGAATGTAGGAATTTACAGTTTGGTGGACTTGTTTTATTAATTAGGTAACGTCTGAAGGTGGTGTTGGATTTAACTCAGGAGAAGCAAAATAAAAGGGGCTGAATACAAATGTCTGCCACACTTTTCAAGCTTCATCTGAAAACAAATGGACTGTTTTAGTTAACTATACCACTTTTTTTGTCTTTGTCTGTCTTATAAAATCCCAGTGACAAACATTGCAGACTTTGGCTGAGAAAATAAAATGTTCTGAAGTTCTGAATACTTTTGCAACCACTCTAGATACTTTTTTGGGGGTAGGGAAAATAGTGCCTTTACACAAAAAAGAGTCACACTCTCAGCTAATTTCTCTAAAATATCACACAGCCATTGGTTTCTATTTGGGACAATAAAAAGGGGTCATTAATAAAGCTAGCAAAAAAGCTACAAGGAAAGTTTAAAGCAAAAAATGTACACAAAAATAGACAGTTGTTAAAAAGCATTCTTATTCTTCATCATTTTAAAGTTAAGATGGTTTAAAAATAAAATAACTAACACACAGCTTAAATTTAATCTTAAATTGTAACAAATTTCCAGAAATGACATCCAGAACTAAAAAATAAAATGAAAAAAATTCCTGTTAATATTTTGGAATTGGACTTTTGTAGGTGATAAATCTAATCAGATGAGTTTGTGCTAATGTAGACATACACCAGGTGGGCGTTGGTGGATGTGGTGTAGGAACAAAAAGGGTAACATAACATGGTACGTATAGATCACCATGGAATTTTTCAAAACGTTTTTCTGACTGTAGTTTGTGCCTTATCCAGCTGAATCAGCTGTGTTAGTGCTCCGTTTGTGCAGGTTTGTGCCGTTGAAATTTTCGTTTGTGCAGCTTTCGTCTTTGAGATATTAAAAGTTATAATTTTGGCCCATGACGTCACCGTCACCCCATCATGTTCCAAACCAAAGTGGGCTACTTCTTTTAATTCTTCAGATTTTCAGCTGTTGTACAATGTGTACCTTTTGTTTTGAACTTCAATAAAGACTTAGAACAAGAAAAAATGTGTCTCATTTCAATGTTTCAAGATAGCAATGTTTTCTCACGAACGTAGCGTTCTCTCCACAATAATTGAATCCTGCTAATAAAGGACATGCAGCCCTGACCCTAACGTAATGTGTATAACCCGTTCAACTGTGCTTTGATTTCGGAGGTGGTCTGAACAATTATATTCACATTGTTGACGTACTGTCTGCTGATTATGCAGCAAACGTGTAAAAAATATACATTAGCCTATAGCGGTTCAAAAAATAGAAGAAAAAAAAAAATCCACAGCCAATTTGCTAGTTGCTTGAGCAAAATTTCAACGGCACAAACCTGCACAAACGGAGCACTAACGAACTAGCCCACTTTGGTTTGTTTTGGAGCGATATGGGGGGATGGTGAACTCTAGATGACCTAAAAAATCATTTTTAATATCTCAGAAACCAAAACTGCACAAACGAAAATTTTAACGGCACAAACCTGCACAAACGGAGCACTAACGAACTAGCCCACTTTGGTTTGTTTTGGAGCGATATGGGGGGATGGTGAACTCTAGATGACCTAAAAAATCATTTTTAATATCTCAGAAACCAAAACTG
>NW_015113284.1:149123-246735 GCF_001443285.1 Poecilia latipinna | reverse complement strand
GGAGCACTAACCATTCAGACTATTTGCTGAATTTTTTGACGTGGGTGGGGTGTCAGCTTCACACAGCTAACAGAATCAACAGGGTTTCATTATAAGTTTCATTTTTGTTGTTAAAAACCTTTCTTTCTTGATGTTAAATTATTTCTTCTTTTTTTCCCCCCATATCCAATTTGCATAATGTACTTTAACTCATTGTGTAAATCGAACAAAATCACACTGACTAAAAATATTCAAGCATGGTCAGTGTCTCGGTGATGGATGTTTTCACCTCCAGCAGATTTGACCAACTGCCGGCTGAAAGCTGGGCAGTAAGATTTCTAACGCCATAAAACCTGTTTATCCTGCAAAGACGGCCTCACAGACAGCTGCAACAAAACCCGTGAATAAACAAAATGCACGGGCTCGCATGGAAAATGAGCCAAATAAAAACGGCACGGTACAGAGTGCGGCATCGCCCCGTAACACCTGTTCGCTCGGGTCTTTGCGTGCTGGGAGTTGGATGCGGAGAAAATTGTGGCCAGTAATTTTCAGGGCTAGCTCGGGCGCTTTTGTGTCCGTGGAAAACTCTCTAGATGTTTTGGATTAGTTACTAGCCGCTGGCTTGTACCGACGCGCGGCTAGGGTGTGTTGTTGGGTGTTGAATCCAAAGCAGCGGCGCCATGGATCCGACAGAAAGCGAGGTCCGTGCCAGGAAGTGTTGGTTGAACAGGTGCTGTGGCTGCAGGTGAAAAAAGCTGGCCCTGCTCTTCAGAGATCCCTCCAATGGGAAACCAGCTCAGTTATGAAGGAGGAATATGTTGCTGATATCAAACAGGCTTTGGCATGGCAATATAGTCATGCATGTTTTTGTTTGTTTTTTAATCTCAGAAGAGAAAGAAACACATTCAAAGACACACACACACACACACAGAGAGAACCCAGGACAAATTAAGCCAAAGTGAGTGTCTTCAAAAGCATTTCTGTGTGTTTCTGGAATCCCCTCCTGCTTGTCTCTCTTTCTGTCATTGTTTTATCCCTGGCAGCTCAAACTCTGCCAATGGCACAGCATGGATGGCTGCCACCGCTGTCATTGTCAACAGCGTGACAACACAGCACCTAATGCGGGGCAGGGCGAAATGAAAGAGGCGCAGCTGAGGACAGCCTAATTATTCAGACACACAGCTAAGAGCAGAAGGGGGACAGAACATGTCAACAGACTATTCGGGTGATTAACATTTTTTTGTCGTCTGAGCAGTCACCTGTGCGGCTGGCAGTTTATGGCCAAGATGATGAAGACTTCTGACTTTTATGCAAAGCGGCGCAGCCTCGGAGAGCGAAAAATATAATTAGACTTTCTGATCTGCTTTTATATTAACTGGGGGAGGACTGCAGGCCGATGTGGGCTGCAGTCAGCTGTGTGTTAAAACGCGTTCTGATAAGAGAGAAAGTTATAGCAGATTGGGAAATTGAGCAGATAAATATTCACTTTATTCTCCTAATTCATCAGTTTTTCTGCGGAAGGTGGGCTGAACCAATCATTCCCCTTGATTTCACATTAGGTTGATGCTGATGTTTCCCACCCCACACACACGCACACACAAATTCAAACATCTTGGCATCTTCTGCCTCTTGATGAAACTGAATAATTTATGTCTCACCCTTAGTTTATGTAGAATATAGTTTCTAGCAATATCCACTCCTGCTATAATCCAAAACGATCCAATCCCATTTTAATGTATAGTATCATACAGCTGCTGTCGGTGATTGGATGTAATGTTTCATGCTGACTTGAGGCCGCTCACTTATCGTTTTTCTCCAATATCACCAGTTCGTTTTTCTGTAATCACAAGTGGGAGGCCCTTGGGAAGCGGCTATTTTGTCAAATAGCTGTATGATTATGAGAAGAATGATGTGATGAAGGGCCTTCAACCGCTAAGAGCCTTGGAATTACCATCAGTCTCTTCAGCTAGCTTTAATATCATCAGATATCAACAACAGAGAAATGGAGCCAAAACAAAAGCAAACCCTGGAAATGTCATAAGATCAATTGTTGTCACAAATGGACCTGAAAGGCCAGTCAGGTGGAATCAGATATAAAGCAGTAAGACCAACTTTTTCACTGTGTGAATCAATAAAATATCTGCTACAAATACTTAAAAAAAAAAATAAATTAAAAATTGTAACAGATTAAAAGAGTTAAACATATGAGTTTGGTTACAGTTTTATCTTTACTTTCAAACAATAACCATGTTGTACAGAGACTGTTCTCTGTACAGCAAACACCTCTGATGTTAAAATGTTCATGGTAAAATGGCCAAAAAGATGTTTAGAGCAATGTACATTTGAGCTCTTCAAAAGAAATCGGCAATCATCATCATCAAAAAAAAAAAGAGTTGGCAAATTGGAAACATGCTAGAAAACTTTGATCGGTGTAAAGCTCATCCATAAATTTGTATTTTATGGAATTGGAAGATTTAAATTGATTTAAATTGATTTAAATCTCCTTGAGACTTGCATTTTCAAATTGACGCCTAATTCCAGAAAGCATTGTTGTTTTGTATTTTTTGCATTGACGATTGCATTGTTTATTATCACATTTGTGTTTTTAATTTGAGCCTGTACAGCACTTTGGTTGCCTCAGGTTTTTAAAGCACTTTATATAAATGAATGAATGTATTAAAAGATTTTTTTTTAAATCCTGGTGTTATCTACAGGTGGCACAAATTGCTCCCTTTCAGTGCTAATGATTTGTAATGTATACTTTATCCCGCCAGGCCAGAAAAAAAAAAACAATCATTTACAATTACTACAAACTGACTAAATGGATAATTTCATTACAGTAAAGCTGCTAATCAGCTTACAATCATCACTTGAATTAAACATTACACTGATGTCAACTTTCTGCGTGACTGAAATCATTTCAGTCAAACTAAAGGATTTTATTGGACTGGATTTTCCTTATATCAAGGACAGCGTAATAAACAAAGTGCCAGGATGGAGCAGTACTACGTGTGCTCGTGTTGTTGTACAAGGCAATTTCTTTTTTAGACTCGTGTTGAATTTCTTGTAAGGAATAAGCAAAAAATATTACATTCACCTTGATGCAGCAAAATCCATATCTGTGAGGCAACGTACAAAACAGCAGAGGAGTCTTGATAGGTCAAACCTCTCTGCTGTCCTCAATTCAACTATGACTCAGTGATTTCATGCTCCCAGCAGATGTTACACACAAGAAAGAAGATGGTTGGTAGAAACGCTAAGAATTACTTCACGCAGATTATTTTGCAACACGCTGCTTTTACATTACTAGGTGCCGAGCTACGACAGGATACTGACTACAATTACTTTTTCATTTCGTCTGCAATTGTACTCAGAAAAAAGAAGAAAGAAAAAGAAAACAGAGAGAAAAAAGGTTAAGGTCAAAAGTAGCGATAAATGCACTGGGCCAATGTGAAGAATTATGTCTCCACTGACCCTCACAAAGCTACATTTTCCAGGACTAAGAAAACATAAATCACGGACCTCGATCTGCAGGTTTAGCTTTTATTATTCTGTGTGCGTTTGCAGCGAGCTTAAAAAAAAAAAAAAAAAGTCAAAACTATACGTGTCTAATTGACCTAATACGTATGACCTGTTCTTGTTGGGTTCCGGAGCCATCGAGAAGGATTAGAAGAAGGTAGGGAGGGAGGAATGACGAGAATGGCTGCAATAGTTCCCCCGGTGCCTGTCAAGGTCGCAGTGGAGACGACAACTTCTAAAATCAGCTGTTCGCGTTGGCAAAGAGGGCAGCCTGATGGAGCGCTTCGCCCGCAGTCGGTACTTTCAGAGTCAGGTGAGGGTGCACAAGCCATCCATTCATTGGGAAGTTTAAGTGGGGACCTTTTAGTCAGCATTAAAAAGAAAAAAAAAATAGAAAAGCAGGGTGTACGATGTCCCTTACAGTCTGTATATGTGTGTGTATTGAAAGCTTTTAGAAAGGAGAAATCGAGAGAAGAGGAAGCAGCGAGAGACAGACGAAATGAAAAGAGAGACAGTGAGAGGGGCTTATCTCTTGGCCTGCAGACAACAGTTCTTTTTCAGAGCTGGAGCCGTGTAAACAGGGCTGGGGGCTAAGTGTGTTCATCCTCAGGGTGCATGAGCCAGAGGGGCAGCAGCTCATCCACTAACGCAATGGCTGCAGGTCAAACAGACTCAGAAAATATAAAAAAATAAATATACCCTATCTATTAAACACCTGTCATACCAATGTCTGTACCGGAACCGTTTGTCTAAACATATTTCGGTAGTTCAGACGTGAACATAAAAGATTTCTCTGTCCTTTCTTGGTTGCCTTCTGTTTTTAACTTTTTATTTTTTTTATCTCAGACTTCACAGATTTGAGTCCTCTGCCCTGCAGAAGCATCAGATCCATCTGTCTTGCGTCACCATCGCTTCGCAGAGTCATTTGTAACAACCAAAAATAGCTTTGGTCTACATTTAGGCAATGACATCTGCTGCGACCTAAATGAAGGCAAAATATATATATATATATATTAAATGGGCTGCCAGCAGAGAGGGACACAATTTGTAGAGAGGGACACAATCTTTAAAGAACTAAGTAGAAGAAAATTTTTTATATTTATATGGTCACATCCAATGCTCATGTGTCATGTTGAGCCATTATTCTAAAGTTCTTGATGGTTCTGGGTTTCCTTTCTCTGCACTTTCTATAGATTTGTCTAAAGCAGTCCTCAAACTGTGGTCCCCAGACCACTGGTGGTCCGCGGGCGCCCCCTAGTGGTCCGCGAGGTACTGCATATAAACAACCGTTTATTTGCCGTGACGTGAGTGCGACGCTACAGCTAGCTTACCAAAGGACTGTTAAGAAATAATGATTGATAAATGGCTTAAAACGGGGCCACTAAAAAGAAAAACTGAAGATACAGGTGGAAAGTTTCTCACGGTGAGTTGCAGAACTTTAGTTTTTGAATATTATTAGGATACAAAGCATGGCGCAGGGATGCAGATCTCAGTCTGCGGCTGTGCTGAGTGCAATGAACTCAATATGACTGTGGCAAGGTGGTGAACAGCGCTGTGCCCCACACTGACTAACTGCATTTTAACACCTAAAATAAAATTATTTATGTCGGACTATCTACTGGCTTCTAAGTTACAAATAACCCTGAAATGTCATCAATAAAGTAATTTCCATATGTTTTCTATCATTGGAAAGCTTCAAATCCATACTTTCAGAATCTGTAAATAAATCAAAATGCCCCAAGTAGACGTGTTCATGGTTTTATTGTGGCCAATCACATTTGCAAAACAGAGCCACCTTCACATTAGGCAGAACAAACGCAATGACTTAAGAAACTAATGTTTTACTATCAGGCTGTATATATCAAGTTCAAGATAGGTGGTCTGTGACTGTTTGTTAAATGGGGTAAGTGGCCCTCGGCTTGAAAAAGTTTGGGAAACACTGGTTTAAAACATACAGACAATTGAGGTGATTAACTGGACCAGTCTGGTACATTTAGTAACACCAACAAACAGTTTTTTGTCTAGATTTTTGTCTTGATAAGAAATGTCCCAGTACATTTATCCATTAATCCTCCCTTCAGTTACATGAATCCGTTAGTACAGCTTGCTGTAGAGCAGCCCACTTTTGGCAAGGTGGTTTTAGAGTGGTTTATGGTGTCCTTAACTCCAAACATGGTGTGTTCAAAGATGTTCAAAGAGTTCAGCTTGAACCTCATCTGACCTCAAGATATTCCTTCTGTACTTCATTGTCTCGTCAAAAATCTGCTGCAAACAACCTTTAACGCACTTTTTCTTCAGCTGCAATGTCCTGTGCAGTGACTGATAGCAAAAGGCCCCTTGGATCTTTAATAACTCTTTGATTTGGCATTTTAACTTCTGTGTCAGAAACATAGGAGGGCCATGGCTTTATGACGGTGTAATGTGTTTGCACTTTCAGCTATTATTAAACCACCTGATATTAATTTGCACATAGCCGCAGGGACACTCTCTGAAAACTCAAATATTTCAGCTGGATTTTTGGATTTCTATGCCTTTTTAAACACTCTTTTCTTCATGTGTAAAATACCTTTTCTTTCGCTGTTTCCTCAGGAAGAATAGACATTGTGGATAATCTATTGTAGAATGAATAAATTAAGGTAATTCAATTCCAATCAACTCAACTCAGTTCCATTCAAGTGCAAGTAAGCTAGTTTATTTTTCAGAGAAAAGAAACAATAAGATATGTGTGAAGATTTCTTCACAAAGAACTTTATTTTTCACTCGACTGTAATTTAATTAAAGAACATTAAATCAGGAAAGAAACCGTAGAGCCTTAATATAATATAATAATTAAGTATAATAGTATAATAAACCAAAGGAGTAACCACAATAGCAATTTTACTAAGGTTTTGTAAAATTGCAACGGCAAAAATAGTTCTAGTTTGTTGCGACTTTAAATACTAGCAATCTTGCAAATTAACAATTTTTTTTATAAAGCATTTTGAAGAGAAGCAAACTGATAGAAAACAACATTCAGCATGACAATATACTAATAAGACAATAAAAAGAACTGAATGGTTAAATGATCAAACACCTTTTAAGGACCTTAAAAATATACAAACCCCTCAACTTATTTCTGCTTGGGATCAAATGTCTCAATGCTTGGTAACAAGAACCAATTTTCAATAATAATTAGGTTAAAAGCAAAACACTCTGTTTAATTGTGGATTTTTTTAAAACCTTATTGTTAACAATTGATTTTATAACATAGTATTTTAACGTTTTGTCCTTTTTTGTCATTTAAATTTTCCATCAAAGAGGAAAAGAAAAAAACAATGTTGAATTATATAACTGTCCAAAAAAAAAATGTTGTTACTCTGCTTTGATGTAAGGCTGTGAATGTAAATGTCTCACAAAGCTTAATATCTTCACACAAAAATACTCCTTAGTTAAATCCAAGAGAAAATTTAGAGCCCCTCAGAAATGTTCACCCCATCTAAAGCCTTCTCCTCTTCTTGACCAAATGCGTCCCATTCAATTCAGACACCTGGAGGAGGGCGACGCCATCACCTCCCCGTCAGCGTAATCGCACGGACGTAACATTGGCAGTAGGGAAATGGATCCGGAGCCAAATTCTGCAGGAGAGGTAGAAGGGATTTAAAGCTCTCAAATTCTGTCTGACGGTTCCAGCTTGATTTCCAGATTTGGAAATGTCTGCGCTTACCGCGGATAGACGGGCAGTTAGCCCCTCGTCCGCCGGGCTCCGGGGAAAATGGCATCAGGACGGGGAAACACTAAACAATTCAGGAAAAATACTTAGTTTTGGATCTGAAATTGACTGTAGCTGTTGGTGGTCAGGCAATTAGATATACACAGTGCACAACATTGCCTCATGCTGTTCCCAACCCACTCTTGTCCGCCTGCATCAGCACTATACATATGTATGAGTGCAGACTTTGGAAAAGAACATAAAAAAGTAGAAAAGTAATCATCAAACTGCAGATGTTTTTTTTTTTTGTTTTTTTTTTTGAATAGCCCAGTTCATGTAGAGGAGTTGTCATAATGAAGGTTTTTGCTGTTAGTCAATATATTGTGTAAGGAAAGTATTTGAGTTTCAGTCGTAAACTTCCAGTTGTGATTAGAGCGATTGATGGTTCTATGAAGTATTGAGTCACAGGCGAAGAATACAAATGCACATCACACCTTTATTATGGTTTCATTTTTTTATCTAATAAAAAGTTTGAAAACTTTTTTACTTTCAAGTTAGAAGTTTATGCTATTTGTAGACATCTATCACTTTAAATACCTCAAATACTGCATGGGTTGGGACATGTGCTTTCATTCATAACATATTAGTTTTTTGATTCAACTGGACATCTTTTATCAAAGAATTTCCACAACTTTCTTATATTTTCCATTAAAATATAAGAATTCTGAGAACATTAAACAATGATGGTGTCAAAAGGAAAATTGTAAATTCAAACAGAAACTGGTATTGGTCAGAAAATGTCCGATTAGTAGATCTCAAGTCACATTTGTTGCTACATTCAAAGATAAATTTTCTTTGTTTTACTTTTTTTACATATGATTCCACAATCTTGACAACAAACCAGCTAGCTTACACAACAAAGCTAGCTTTGTGGAAACACCAAGGGGCAGCAGGAGCGTTGGTTATAATGGTGCGTTTTGGATCGAAATCCGCTTCACACCAACTCACTAACTTGGCTTAGTTGCTACGTCCTTCAGTGGCTCACAGGCGTAAGAGCATCCATATTCAACCAGCTTGAACGTGCGTAGAAACAGGAGCCCTTTTTTACAGCAATGTTTGCAATTAGAACCAGTTTTCCTCGACTTGAACACAGAGAAGGGGATAACAAAGATCAATAAATGCTACTTTCACCTCACAAATATACTGTTTATTTTTTATCAGTGGGCTCGGTAGAGGCACAGGATGCATTATTGATCTTTTACTCTTGAACACAAGTGGATATCCTTGAGGGAAAGCATTCTTTGTTGCAAAGCCGAGCTTGGATCTTGTGAAAACTGCATCCACGGCTTTGTGAACACAGCAAATTGTTGCAAATCAGGATCTTATGCGGCGTCCTTCAGCAAACTGATAAATAGATAATATCCTGCCGCTGCAAGGTCATCGGAATAATATCTTAAAAATGAATGTCTTCCAGTGCTATGAAAACTAAACGTTCGGATCCACGAAGATGTGTGAATTGGCTTCTGTTTCGCCCTTCTCTTTCAGTTTGTGCATCAGCTTATCATTTATCAGATAAAACAGTAAAACAGCAGCAGATGTTGCAGGTAGACTTCTTATGTTTGCTTAAAAAATAAAAAGAAAAGGAAAGAATGCGAAAAAGAATTGGAGACTTCTACTGCCATTATCTTTTTGAGGGGCATTGAGCTATTAAAGGGGGGAGAAGAAAAAAAAACAAGCTTCAAGGAACGGTGTAAAAAGGGAGCGCTGGCAGAGCTAACAGAATCGTCACTCATCCCACCCACTTCTAACCCTCCTTTTCACGCCACATTGTCAAAATAACTGACAGACGTGCTTCACGCTTCTGAACCGTAGGCAGAAATGACGGCCTTTGAGGGAGGTGCTGCTTACGCTTAGAATATCACAATAAACCAATCCAGCACAGCAGCAGTTCAACTTAGAAGTATTTATTTATTTTTTGTTCCTACCAACAAAAGACCCTCCACTGCAAATAGTCAACCCCACCCATCGAGACTCCAAATTAAGGTGGCGAGGGGCGAGAGCTGTTGTAAACTTTTGCGAGCGCCATCTTTTCTTTTTCCTCCATTATATACTTTATCGGTTTTCCTCTCTTTATCCATTATTGCTGTCTTTAGTGTTGACGATTTCCATTGAGAGGAAAAAAATAGGCCATTGGATTCTCCTAATTCCCTGCACACACACTGGGCCCTGTCATTTAATTGATAGATGGACACTTTTTTCTCTCTCTCTCTCTCTCTCTCTCTCTCTCTCTCACCGGTTCCTCACAAAGCTATCTATTTACTGCCACTTTCACTACTTGAAGCAGAATGGGGAGCGTTTGCAGATCATCGTTAGACATCTGGTGGCTAAAGCATTAGAGGGGGGGGACCTGCTTTACTTTAAGATACTAGGTGAAGTAGTTGAACTGAAAATAAAGGAGAAAAAGAAGAGGCTAAAACTTTATATTCATTCATGTATTGCATGTAAACATTTTTCTGCCAGTGGCTAACAGTCTGCTGTGAGATTAAAGGCGCTGTAGCTCATCCACCTTGAATTACTTCAACATTTCATCACATTACAAGCAAAATTGTTGCTCAGTTTCAGTCAGATTGGATGGAGAGCATCTTTGAACATTAATTTTCAAAGCGTGTCACAGACTGTCAGTTGATTTTTGCTGTGAAGTTTGACGTTCTCAAAACGTATGATGTAAACAGATATATTATTTAGCTTAAACAATCCAGGCTCAAACAGGTTGTAGGACTTCCCTGTATTTAGCACAATCTGCCTTTTTCTCCACGTTTCACTGTGCTGCTGGTCTGTTAAGGAAGGGGATCTACAGTGTTAGTGAGCCATCAATCGTGGCGTTTGGTACGTATGTGATAAAGTTCAGTTTAGGTCTCATCTAACCAGAACAATTCAGTTTTTCTGAGACCTGAACATTGTTTTTTCTTTTTGTTTCTTTCTTTTTTCTTTTTTTTTTAGCAAATTAAACTTCTTGTTGTTTTCCTTTATTCTGTGAGCTAGACTGGAAAATTGAGAGATTACAGTGCAAAGAGCGATTCTTCATAATATCAAGGATATTATGTTCAGCCCTCTCCATGAGACTATTATACAGAAAAAAATCATCATTAATAGCTAGAAAGATCAGCATGTTGACATGCTTTGCTAACTCTGATTAGTTACTTATTTGTTGCACTTACGTGAGAAGCTGCCCTATAATATTCAGACGCGACTGCTTGAAAACAAAATTGTTTTGTTTTTCTTTGTTTTAATTGGATTTTCTTCAGTCAGAAGCTCTTTCAGATATGCTGTATAACAGACTACTAGAGGAGGTCCTTCCTGCCTGCAGTCATCAGCTTCTACAGCAACTCTTTAAAGGAAAATGTACATAACAAAATTTTATTTTTCTTTTGTATTATGAAAGTATTATAGAACTGAACTGAATGGCTTTCTACTTGCAACTCCTTCATGAAAGCCACATTTTGTACAGTGTAAAACTAATAGCCAGCCAAGTAGTTGACTGCGCTGGATTTTATTGAAGAGCATCAAAGCAAAAGGGTTTACATACATTTTAATTGTATTTTTTCTGTTCAAAACTTCATATACAATATGAAGTTTGGAAAATTCATATTAAACTCTTCATCCGTAAGCTTGACTTAAAATCTTTCCGGTTTTTTCTTCAAAGGGCTGATTTAAGTGTCTCACGAACGCCACGCGTCTTCACGGAGCGGGTATTTATTAATGTGCCATCTCTGCAGCTGCATCTCAGCAAAAGCAGCAGCAAGACTGGAGCCTGAAGCGTCACGCCAACAGCACCGAGACACGTCACGGAAAACCCGGCCAATCTACTCCACGTAGAAAACTGTTGCTGCTCCAAAGCCAGAACCGTGGCCACGGGCGAGAAACGCACAAACACCAGCAGGTGTAGGAGCGGCTCGGGTCGGCTCTCATCTGTTCTGTCAGCGATGGCGAGGCCACCTTCATATTTGCTACTGGTTAAATTTAGAGCGGCGTCCTGTGCTGCATGCAGAATACTAATCAGGTCAGCGAAAAGCCGACACAGCGCTGCAAGAGTCCACTCATATATTCCTCCTCCTTTTCTGCTGCATTAATGCTTTGAGGCCTGGCAGGACACTGTGCCACTGAAGTAACCTCAAGCATAAGTTTGACTGCGTCCCGGAGATATATCGACTACGTTTTGTGCAATTATGAGCAGCTTTTCAGACACCCAAGGCGAAGTTCGAGTGACGCACCAGTCACCGGCGAACAATCCAAATAAAGTGTGACCCATTAAATGAATATCCCACTTGCATGCTTATGGGATCTTTTAGAGACTCTTCAAACATTTTATGTTATTTATCGCCCTGCTTACATACTATGACCACTTCACTTTTTGCTTTAGGGAGAATGAGGCCTGATCAGTAATTTGTTGGGACATGTTGATCATCAGAACAAATGTAATGTTTAAAATATTCACTCACAGGTGGACAATTTGCATGTTTTACTTCTCAATCTATGATATTTCAGGGTGTGTTTTTTGGTACAGCAATTAAGACTGATTTTATCCTGAATAATTATAATTAATGAGGAATTTTTAAAAAATATTACGCTCTAATAATTTATCTTTCATCACAATGCATAAGAAACATGGACGTGTTTCTATGGAAACCATCCATTGCTACTTCGTAGCAGCCAAGTGTAAGTGTGACTTCTAAGGTCTTATTTATTTTTTTGCCTAACATTTCCATTTGAAAGGTAAATTCCAGATTTTTGAAGTGAGGTTCTTATGTGAAGCAATTAAAATCTTCCCTGTCTGCAGCAACCGTTTATTATCTAAGCGATGCTGAAACTGTCTCAGGACTATTAGGCTAAAATTGGGATATTGTTGACCTTGAAGTCAAAATGAAAGACAGGTGGAAAAAACATGCAATTTTGACTTTTACATGTAAATAAAAGCACTCAGAAGGATCATCAGAGAACAACGATGCCATAGTCAAGCCTCAATCTGAGCACCTTCCAATTAAAGCCTTGCTGACTTTACCAGCTGAGCCACACGACGGCATCATCTATAATTATAATGCATTATAAGCAAATGGATCATTCGAGGACTTTTCATGTGCTACTATCACAGCTTCAGCTACCGAGTTAGCTTACTTTATTAGGAGCATATGCAGAAAAATGAAAGAAAAAAAAAAGATAATTAAAAAAAGTAACATTCACAATGTCACAAATTTACATAAAGGCTAAAATGCTAATGATGCCACAGGTGAATGTAGGATTTACCACAAATAAAACAATTTAATTCTATCAGCATCCATTAACCTGCAGCTGTAGATGAGGTTCTGTAATATTGCATGACAAGCAGGTACACCAACCCTAACAAATATTTGGCTTGCATTGCTCAGCCTGGTATCTTGGGCGGTATCCTAAGTTCCTAAGTTCAACTCTGTATGCTAAAGTGAGTTTTTGCGTGTTGCTTTGCTAGCACTCCTGTGAAGTTGTCTGGATATTTTTAAATCATCGTTGTTATTTTCACAAGTAAAAATTTGACTCGGTTCATCTTCTTCCAGCCAGCGTTGAATCACGGCTGTTTTACAAGGCCGGCAACATGCGCAACAATGTAGCATCCAATTAGCCCGAACATATAGCCTTCGAGTGAATCAACGTTGATGATACCACTATGTATTTCAAACAGTTATTCTCACCAGAATGTTTTGATATGTTTCCTTCTCTAATTCTCTCAGAAAGGTCACAAGGCGAGCACCGCCTCCTATAAATCCCAAGTTAATACATAAATGCAAAACATAATTGTTGGCATGTTATTAACACAACTTTCTTGTCACATTTTCACCATTTTTTTTTTTTTTTATTGGAGTTTTACTGCCAAGATCACTTTGGCCTCGGTGCCTCTTGAACTGCTCGATACCTTTGACCTCTGGAACCAGAAAAGTTACTAAATAAAGAAAACCAAGAAAGTTAACTAAGTGCCTGCAACCTTTTAACAGAACCGTATTTTGAAAAAGCTCAAACCGTCTCTTTAACAATTTCATCACTCTACTCAAGAGACTACAAGAAAAATGAGTTCACAACAACATCCCCCGCCCCCCACTTCTCCCTCTTTTTCTCTCTCGTTTTCTTTTTTTTTTTTTTTGTTTGCACTGGAAATGAGAGCAGAAGCCAAATTAAACCGCGAAGCAGAGCAGTGCTGAAATAAGAAGTAGCTGGAACCAGGACACACAGAGTGAATATTTAGAGCAATATACATATTTTAGCATACAATTTTATGTAATTCCAGGTCAAAGTGGAATGTGGCTGCATCTGCATCGGGGTCATTAATAACTACAGTAGGATAGTGCCAAAGTTTGCACTTTTGATAATGTGGCACATTTTTCTGTAAGACAGATGGGTAATTTCAGGACAGATTCTCTGTTTGTTGCCTCTATTCCTCCACATCCTTTCCCCCGGCGCCCACCATGCAGTTTTGACATCGAACTCGCCTGACTAATTAACGACGACCCTCCTTTGGATCTGGGATCTAATGTCAGAGGCAATAGCACCTTCGCTATGGCGCCTCGCAAGACATTGGCAGAGGGGGGAAAAAAAAGAGGACTGGAGAGGCTGGAACTGCAGATGGAGAAAAAGTGAGTTTCAGAGTGCTTCATAATACAGTGACAACTGCACAGTGAGAGAAGCAGAGTACATGTCCACTTACAATCTGCAACCATATCCAGCAGTCTGCCAGCTAGCGGTCACCTCGCAGACGTCTGGCCAAACCCATCTATTAACCCAACGACTGGCCACTTTCCAGATCGAACAGCTACTCCTACGTTGTGTTTGTGATGGAGGACAGGGAAGCCAGTAAGTGGAATAAAGTCTTATTCCTCTTACGTACGGCTCAATGGACCCAGTCTGACAATAATCCATAAACGGCCACACCTGCTGTTGTTAAAACACGCTAGGTTTTCTGAAGAGAAACGAAAACATGGAGCCTTTTCTCTTTTTTTTTTTTATGTAAATGCACAAACACGGAGAGCGTGTTTAATTTTAATAAGCTTATCCCGTTCACCTCTCATCCAATCGCAAGCTCTCGCACGCAAACACACCTCAGCCGCCGAATCCTGCCGATGCTGCAGAATGAGGCGGCATCTACATAATACACAGAAACTAATTTCCTTGTCTCCTTCTGTTCTTCAGTTCTGAGAAGATGGAAATGTTCGTCGCTGTTGTCCTGAACGCAGCATAATCATCTTGGATTTATGCTTGTAGCGTGTATCAAATTAATTGTGCATGGAGTGAGTAGGGGCGAGAGAATATCTCACAGAAATGGATTTCCCCGTGTCATCAAACAATAGCAAGTAAAACTGAATTCCTTGTTTTCTTCTCCCTCATTCGAGCAAATTACACACAGCTGCATCCTCTTCTAGAGCACCGACTCGGGTGCAAAATGGGCCACGGCGTTTCATAATAGCTGGCTTCTGGTGTCGGTGCGATGGAATGAAGACGGGTAGTATGCAGAGTTTACTTAGAGCTGGCTTTAAAGAGTTTACATGAATTAAGACTGATGGTTTGTTGATTCTGTTACTTCTAGAGATTCAAGGAAGTTAAACGTTTTAGTGATCATTGAAATGGATTATGTTTTCTACAGTGGTTGACAAAAGTCAGAAGACCAATATACAAAAAAATCAGAAACAAATGCAGAAACTATTTGTAATTTGTGTAGAGACTCACCTTAATAACTACTGAGAAGTAATTAAATCCAATTTTAAAGATAAAGCACAATTTTTACGCTAACTTATGAATGACTTGTTCATTTCACTACAAAAAATTGTGAAAGTATTTCTTTAGAAATGAACAAAAACAGCATGGCCAGGTATGAAATTATTTAATTCTACCTCCCATTGTAACACATTCAAAGCATATTTCACACTATTTTTCTCTAAACAAAAATAAGCATGTATTTGAAAACAGATTGGTTCTGTCCTTGTAAAAAGAAGTAGTATATGAAGAAGCCTTTTTTTTTCTTTGTGTCTTTCATATCACTGCAGAGGCAGTTTGGTTGGCTGTTATTTCCAAATCTTCTCCAGCTCAGTGAGGTTTGTGCACATTGTTTAGGCATGTCTCTCTACGGTCTCAACACAGCGTTTTCAGCTGGGATCGCTGCTGCGTCTCGATTCTTTTCTCTTTTTCATGTAATTTAGCTGCTGTGTATGGGATTGCTGTCATGTTGATGATCCTGTTTGGGATGAGCCGATATTCAAATGACCTCACACTGAACTCTGAAACAGACTAAATGACTAAATGCAAAGAAGCCTTGCATTGTAGGGAGGCTTTTACTTAACTATTAAAAATAGCCCTGACTTCTGGGGTTTTTATTCCAAGTTTCTCCATGTTTTCTCTGCCTGCTTCATGCCAATGACTTGACTCTTTTTATTTTTTATTTATTTTTATTTCCTTTATTTAACCAATGAGATCCAGATCTAATTTTCAAGAGAAATCTGCAACACACAACTTTTTTGAATAAACTAACTTATTTTTCAAACACGGGATGTTTGTCCTCATGTTTTTTTTTGTGTTTTTTTTTTAAGAAATGAGAAACTAATCTTTGTAGCAGTTAATAACGACAACTGCTACAATGGTTAACTAAGTACAGTGGAGTTCATGGTCAACTCAACAAGTGAAAGGTGTTCATGTAACAGTAATACAAATATATGAGGTACCTCCTCTGACTTGCTGCGTCTGACATGACAGGAGGATGAATGCTGTTCTGCATGTTTTGTGATTTAATCAAGTAAGTCTTTGCAGACTTCAGTCACGCATCTATATGTTTAAGAGGGAATTTTTTTGGCAACCATTCCCAGCATGCTAAAGTTGTTGGCTTTTTTTGTTGGGGTTTATTTAATTGCACTGTTACAAATTTGGACATTTAACATGATAAATGATGTTTGCAGAGTTCAAGGTGAAATTCTTGGGTTGCTTTTGAAATTGGGTTAAAACCTTTCAGAGGAATTGCTTCTCTATGGGCATGTAAAGAAGTGAAAGCATCACTGATGCCTTTCCTTCTCAGAACTGCTTTCAGAAAACTCTGAAAACTATGCTGGTTTGGACCATTTGCTTGTCCAAACTAGCAAACGTTCAAAAGTGTGACTTTTAATAGAGGTGGCCACACTTGCTAATGATGAGTTACACAAGTGTTTTTAATTAGCACCAACTGGTTACTACCTTCCTTGTGAAATGCTATTAAAGAAAACAGGCTGTTTTAAGCTTCTCCACATGCATCTTGTGACGGTTACACATGGATGATTTGTTGTAGTTCAATTTTTATTAATTATTTCTTTCAGATTGTCTTATTGATAATTACATATACATTTTCTTTCCTTTAACTGACTGGTCAAAGCAAAAAATAAAAAATAAAATAAAAATTGCAGCTTCACAGGAAGTGACCATTTATTCCAGTTTTGATGTGCTAAAAACAGGGAGATAGATTTGATCTACTGTGATCGTTTTATGACAAGGACATTCCAGCTCTTGTGGAGTATGTGGAATATGCACAGTTGTCAGTATTTGTCAAAAGTGATTCAGTGAATGAACAGAGCTGAACCTGTGACATTGTGACAAAGGGGAACATGTGACCAACGTTTGGCGCATTTGATTCAATTGGAGCTTGAACTGCAGAAGACATTTCTACTGATTTTGATTAAAAATTGTCCAGTTTGTTTTTTATGAAGACAACTATGGACACCCATGCAGACTTCTTTCCACTGTTGAAAGTGCCAACATTGTGCATGTCGGCATCAGAATTGGATCACAGAGAAACACTGACAGAGTTAGGATGATGCTTGACCTGCTGGGCAAACCTTAAGTCCTTCAAAAATGTTTTTCAAGATAAACATTTATTAGACGGTGTCTTTTCCCTGACACTGGTTTGCCATGAGCCTCAAATATTTTGAAATAAGAGACACATAGCAATAGTTGTGCGCAAAGTGAACTGACTGTTTTCTGACGCGATCACAATATTCCATAACAACAATTGTAAAATCATTTATTTAAACGTTGAGTGGAGCAATATCGATTAAAAAAAATGAATAAAAACACGTTTAGAAAAACTATTTTGTTCCTTTTTATGTACAGTCATTTGGGTTAAACCAGTATTGGTCAGGTCTAGTGACCTCATTTCCCCGTTCCTAGGAACAGGGCGGCGAGATGAAATAAAGTCCAACCTGACTGGCCTTAAAAATGGGAATCAAACAACACTCTTGTGTGTTTAGGATCTAAAGAGCCAGGACTGCCTGAAAGCCTCATGAAGTTTATATACCGAGCTTTGACTGTACTATATTGTGCTTAGGTCAAGACATATTATAAGGTCACCTGTGAAGGATATGCTTAATAAAAAGCCAATGCCACAACAGCACTCCTCCAACAAGAAGGACGACCAAGTCATCACGAAGAGTCAGTGTGGAAATAAAAAGGGAGGAGACGGAAGAGAGTCCCACATTCATAAGCCCAGAAAAAGGGAGAGGTTGACAGTAAACCCTGTAAATCCATTTGGTTTTTCAGACATGGATGGAGAACAGAACTGACAATAGCTTGAGGGGCTAGTGCTCCATGGAGTGAATACCAGAGCGGAGGAGAGGAAAAATAAGAATGTGTCACCTAGTGGGAGGAGGCACCAAGGCAGGATCTGTCAGAACTCTGTTGCTGTCTGCAGATTAGATCTGCGGCTATTTAAAGAGGGCGAGCGCGACAAACCCCTCGGCCACCACTCTGGCATTATTGGCAGCCATCACCTTGCGACAAGAAAGAAAAATATGATGCATAAATTACGGCTACAAAGGAGGCGCAGAAGACGGCATTTTTCTTCTGCGGTGACTGACCTCCCCAAGCGCACTCTATGCAGCCGCGGAAATTTATCACGTACAATTCAAGGTCACACTCCAGGGAATTTGTGCAATGATGTCAGAGATCTAGTCAAAGCTGCCACACGTATTGTAAGGGGCTACTGCTGGCCCTCTAAATAAAACTATATAGCCTCGAGATTAGATGTACAAACTTCCTTTCCAATAATCATCGCTTGACATCAGGGTGGAAGCAACACGGGGCGGCCTGGCGGTCCATACGACTCAATGTGTTGTATACAGGAAATGTATCTGTTGTGTCTGTATGGCAACTTGTTTTTATTTGAAAAACTGGTGATTGATGCTGTTGTTCTATGGGTGAAGGCGTATCTGCCAGAAAGCATGAGTGTGGCAGTACGTTCAAGAGGGTATGTGCTTATATACGTAGTGCTGCAGTTGCGTGTTGTGCTGCAGTTGCGTGTTGTGCTGTGAGTTTCTGTTTTCTGTCCTCCCAGACTTGATTGATTGGACAGGAAGCTGCTGGTGATGCCGTACTCTTGCTCTTTGTTTACATCACGTCGACTCTGTGATGTTTCTTTTCTCAAACGAAGCAGCATTAGCATTAGTCACGTTGGCCTCCGAACATGAGCCACGGATGATGAAGTTCTGTGTGCTAACCAAGCCGCGAGGCCTCATTTAGCCCATGATACCTTCTCTGGTCTCGTCCCTCTTGCTTTCTTCCTCTAGGCTGCAGAAGACTGACTCTCCACTACAGACTGAGTCATTCTCAGCAGTCAGTTATCTCTACATTCAGCCCCCACATTTCACCACTCCCTTTGATGTCATCAATCAAAGTTCAGCTACCCAAGTGAGGGGGCTAGAGAGACAGAGAGAGAGGGGGAGAAACTCTGAAAGGTGTCAAACGAATGGCCATCTAAGGACATGCACTCACTGGTTGGCACTGCACTTACGCACAGATTCAGAATCCATGGATTATTAATGTAGCCCCCTTTTAAACGTGCCTGGGAACCTTGTAGAGCAGCGTGTGAACAGAAGTGTAGACCTTGCATGGGCGGGTGCTCTGTTTCAGATGCTGATCTCGACATCATCACACCTGCAAACAGGCACTGCATTAGGTCTTACGGATTTACCAGCAGACTGAGCAGATAGAGGAGGGCGTCAGGCAGAAATACGGCTGAGAAGAATGACAGTTCAGTCAGAGATACTCACAAAAGGTTCTCAGGGATACGGGTTAGCCAGCACACCCCTACCTCACAAAGCCATTTGCATGGCGTTTCTTCATCACATCCTTTGTCTTCCCTGCCAAAGTCAGCTAAACTTAACTGATGAATGCGCTTTACATGAAACAATACATCGCTTTTCAAACCGCGTTTCCGACTCGTGTCAGCAGCTCAGCACAATGGGACAGCTAATTTAAAGCCCAAAGCCAAACATGATGAGAGGGAGAGGAAAGGATAGAAAACTGCCTCCCTATTCCTTTACCTTCACTATGCATTGCTTATTTGTCTGTAGTAGTTGGCCTTTTTAATATTGCTTGAAGGCCGGTAAGCAACGCAGGTTGAGCTTCTTTTTTTTTTTTTTTTTTTTTTTTAAACAAGACAACAAAGCAGAATGCAGCAGACAGGAACATATCTGATGGATGAGTGATGACTGTTACAATGCAGCAACATTTCTGGTTCGCTACCCTTTTATTTCCTCTAAACTGTGTGAGCTTGACAGACCAGACTGATCCATTCTGAAATTGCACTTACTTCTCTGTCACTGGGCAAACATTGGTTTTGGTCAAACACAAATGAGCTAAAGTGAACAAGTTACATAGCATCTTGCAAATGCATCTTGATATTTTCACACTGTGTCATGTTACAACCACAAACTTCCATACGATTCATTAGTATTTTAAGTGTTAGGCTAAAAGGATGCTGAGAGGAACATAGAGGATATGTAGTTTTCTGAATTTTTACTCTACCAACTAAAAACTGATCTGCAAAACAATTAAGCCCAAAATAATCTGACCTCTGTCTGATTGAGATGTACAAATATTTTTAATGATTCAAGAGTTTGTTTCTGGTTTAAAATGAGACGGGCATCCTACACACACACACACAAATTTGTAGTTTTCTTTAAGAATTTCAGGTCTTTGAGGTTGGAAGTTGTTCTTGCCATCACCCTCATGTTGATCAAATAAATAGATTACTTTAAACCTAAATCTGCCCGTTGTATGAAGAGTTTTAGTCTTAAATGTATTTATTCAGTTGCCTTTCATCTGATATCCCTGCAAAAAGCTAACAATTGCCTAATTAGTAAAACAGGACCATCTGTTAGTAGTTTAATCTCAGTATGAATCCATCTGTTCTGCAAATCCATCAAAGGTTTGTCAGAGAACATTAGAGAACAAATGAAGACCAAGAACCACAGCAGACACTTCTCAGTATGCATTTGAAAGTGAAAAGAGAATGAAGCGACTCTAAGCCTCCCGACACATGACCACTGGTTATCCGCCTAGACTAACTAGCCAGGCTACCATAGTATTAATTAGAGAAGCAGCCAAGAGACCCATGGTAACTCTGGACGAGCTACAGAGATCCACAGCTCAGATGGGAAAATCTAACTTTTTCATGCACTACCACCAACCAGACCTTTATAGAAGAGTGGCAAGTAGGAGTTGATTGTTAAAGGAAGGTTGTAAGTCCCATTTGCAGTTGGCAACAAGCCAGTAGAGAACACACCAATCACAAGGAGGATGGTATTCTGCTCAGATGACACCAAAACGTAACTCTTTGGCCTGCATGTGTGGAAGAAAATCACTACTGCACATCACCCTGAAAACACAATTCACTCTGTAAAATACAGTGGCCGCAAAATTATACTGTGGGGACATTGAGGTCCAGAAGGTGCAATAAAGATGATCGGAGTTTCTGGGAAGACAGATGAAGTAAACCACACATCATCAAACCTGTCCCAGGCTGTAAAAGACTTGATACTGAGAAAGAGATTCATCTTTAAATAGGACAGCAGAACTAAACAAACATCCAGAGCTACAAAACAATGGTATGGATCCCACCATACTGATGCGTTACAAGTGAAATTAGGTTAAAACAATGTTGGGATGCATATTCCTCCCTCCAGATGAGCACAAATGAAACGCAAAAGACAAAGAGTAGCAGTCCAATGTAAGTTGCTACAATCAGATTTTTGATTGCGATGTGATAAAATATGAAAGCTTTTAAGGGATATGGATACTTTTAGTAAGGATTCTGTTTGTTGGTGTGCATTTCACTGGACAACCATCACCCTCCCTTTACACTTAGCACAAGACCTAAAATAGAAGTAGCAGCGCTTTATTTGTACACTAAAACACAGTCAGTGTTAACCCGATTTCCCCCCACCCCCATGTTCTTTATCAGGCTCCTCTTGCTGCAAGCGCTTATGTGGCTGAGATAACACTTCTCCGCACACCACCACGTCTCCCTGCCAAATCTGCTGCCTACAATTGTCAAGAGACGCACACACATTAGAACGCAAATCAGGAGGATTGTTAGGAGGAAAAAATATGCAGCAATATCGCTCCGCAAGGAACGCATATGTATTCTTCGCAGGTTTCAGGCAAGTAATCAATATGTTTTGGAACTTATGAGGGCTCTTTCAATATGTAATTAAAGCAGCTGATCTGGGAGCATTGACAAATTGTTCTCCCAGCGACATGGCTGAGGAAATCTATCCGAAATAACAAGAGGGAGGAAAAACAAGCCGTTTCAGCTTTTGAATGCAAAAACCAAGCCAAAACATCTGGATTTTGATGACTAACCCTCCCTCCCACACACACACACACATAAAGGTTGCATTTGACATAGAAACTGTGCTAAAGTTCAAAACTTCCTCCAAGATGATGGAACCTTGCTTGAAGCAATAGCGAATGTTAGGTGATGTATATGGACATAAATAGAGAAAACACCTGCAGAAAGTCCATGTTTTTGTCACATAAGTTTAAAAAAGTAATTATACGATGTTTTAGCAGTTCAGTCAAATATGGAGTATAGTAATGTGCGTTTTAAATAAGTGCAGAAAATGACTGAGAGGCTTCAAAATGCACGTCTCTGCTCTGTTACGGCTCACGATGGGATTCCAAGAACTGAAGGATGGAAGTTCAATAACATAATATCAATGAAGAGAATCCAGACTCCTGCATTCTGAGATGACACGCTAATTGTTTCATTGATAACTCTCAATGACGGTCCACTGCCGACTCCCATGATCATCACAAATTCTGACGTTGTCGATGCAGAGGGAGGTTCTCCTCGGCGGCTCGTCTCGGCATGCCCAGAGCTGAGGCCAAGAGACGAAAAGAGCTCAAACGGGGACAGAGAAGGTCATCTCAGGGTTCGCAGTCTCTGCGAGGGCTCTCTCTTAAGAACGGGATGATCGTTCATTTCTCGTCGTCAGAGATGGCAGACAGTTAGGAAGATTCAAACATTACGAGGAAAATGTGTTGGCATCTGTCACTCAGATGATTGACTGCCTGGAGGTAGTTCTCCAGTTCACTAGGTTCTGGTTGCTGTTGCACACGAAGCAATGCGCGGGCGGGCGGGAGGACGCGAGAGCGTCTATAAATAGCCGAGCCGGCGATGTGGCGAGAGAGGCAGGTATATGTGGCTGCCAGATGGTGCCTTGTGGGGAATGTCTCCCGGTGATTTTGTTTGCAAATAGGTCTCTGTAAAGTCACCGGCTCCTCTCCTTAGACTCGCCCGCTGTTATAGGCAGAGCTTTAGGAACTGCCATATCTGATAAAGGTGCTGCCGACTCAAAGATGTCCCGCCGCTTGCCAGGGAGAGAGTGAAAGTGACGCACTGTGACAGGTTTTGTCACTCTCTGAGGCGGCCGCCCTGCAGATTGCCACAGATAGAGACGGCAGAACCCTAGAAGCAATGACAAATTGTTTTGAGAGAAAGAAGTAAGGGAGTCGGCGATTCCAATATCTGTGGCCTACTTTAGCACAGTGGTGGCGAGGAAGCGGAGCTCACCATTACTCAGGAGCTTAGTTTTCACTCTCCATCACGATATGTGTGGGTGTTGCGACCCTTTGTGTGCAGGATCCTATCTGAGGGCAGAAATAACCAAACACTGGTAAGAAAACACTATCCAGCCACAATAAAAATAAACTTGCTTCATTAGAAACTCTCCACACAGAGTTTGAAACATGACTGTAAAATACTAAAATTACTATGGCTGGACTTTTTGAGTCTAAAGATGTACACTGTGTGCATTGTATTGGGACTTTGCATAAATGAAGTGGTAAGAAAACAGCATATGGTTTGCAATATGCTTTACAAAAGTGAAAAGCTTCAGTCACATGGCACTGCAGCTGCAACTAGGCCTGTCGCAATAAGCAATAATCAATTAACCGCTAATTTGATCGATAAATTAGGAATTGGTTTATTTCTATTGACATGATTTATGGTTTTTATCTTTTTCTACCAAAAACTAGATGACAATAGTCTTCAGTCTGGTGCTTAGATGTCAACTAAATCCTTTTTTAATTACTATTTTGTTTACAAAATATTCATAATTCATTTTCTTTGTTGTTTTTGTTTATTTTGGATATTAAGTGTTCTAGTGCAGAGTTCAATGTTCATTAGAATTTAAAGTTCGTTGATCTTTGAGAATGTGTTCTTGCATTATTTTTGCCATTACCATTACATTACTTGAAATATATGGCTGCATGTTAAAGGCATTCCCAAAGGTTGTTGACAAGGATCTTGACAGCATTATGCTGTCACCACCACGTTCCACTGTAAACATGATGTGCTTAGATTGATATGCACTGTTAGCTTTCCACTTGTTTTCAAAAAGTTTGATTATTTTACAAAGTATGACCAGAACATTATCTTTCATATTTTCTACACGACTCGTGGGAAAGCGTTAACGAGAACTCGAGTGGTTTTCTTTCTACCACTCAGTAAGAACCAGATTTCTAATGATTGTCCTTTCAATAATTTCTTGCACCAGAGCTGTGGATTCACTATTACTACTACTACACTTGCAATAGGCCCCTTGGTTGCTTGTGGTTGACGTTCTCCCTGCCATGTTGTACCACATTGAACCGTTTTTGTATGACTGATTAAACAGTGCTCCATGAGATAATATGGCAAGGGAAACTGATGGACTGCCTTCATCATCCCTGATTTTGCTGCTATTAATCATGATGCAGTTTGACAAAATTTACTGATGAACTCAGTTTGCAACTAACAGAGAGGTAAACTCAGGTGGGTTTAAAGGTAAAATGGAAATATGCATGCCGCACTGCTCAGATTTGTATTTCCAAATAATTTAACACCATTTATCATTTTTCTTCCACCACACAATAGCAGTTTGTGCTTTGCTTTGCTGTTGTGTTGCATAAATCCTGACAGAAAACATGAGACACCGTGAAGTTAAAGCGGGATGAATAGTTTTCACAAAAGAATTTTGTCTTCCATTATCTTTTTTATAATTAAATTTTTCATTAAAAGGCTGTTTATTGTGCGCATAAGTTTGCGATATTTACAGATTGTAAACAGCCTTTCTTAGTTCAACAAAATAGAAAAGTTTTGATCTCCACTGAATGAGAAGGAGTACAATGTTTTGTGAACAACAGAAACCAGGCTGATTTCACACAGAAATGGCCACATTTTCTGGTTCATAAGTGCTATCACCGCACCGAATACAAATCACTCGGCTGTGAGAACTCAAACAAACATTGTACCAAAGAACAAATGTAATCTGCAATTATTTTTTGATAAAGAAGATGCGGGTTGTTGTTTTTTTTCTATCTTATCTACTTGAAGTGCTCCCATCTTCTCACATCCATGACAATGAGAAAGTGGCTGATTAAAAACTTTTTTTTTTCTTTCCAGAAACATCACAGACTTACGTAGCCCGTATTATCTTAAAAGAAGCATAACGAGAAAAATATCTTTTAAAAAAATTGAGAGGTTTCGGTTAAGTTGGACCGGATGTTTATTATGGAAAGAAAACACTAGAGTAAGTCTTGTATAAAGTTGAAAAATGAAAATGCATGTGGGTGAGAAAATACATAATTTTCATAACTTGATGGATTAGCCTGAAAAATATGTTTTATGCTGTTAACAGTGAACATATTTCGACAGCCCCTTTCATCAAAGTAATAGCCTACAACTTCAGGAAATCCTGTCAGGAATTTGTTGCCATGTTAGCACACGGGTTCAAAATATTAAGCCAAAGGACGACCAAGCGTCAGCTTTATTAAAAGTATCATTTTGGCATGAACTAACATCCCTGGGGGTGTTTTTTGTTTGTTTGTTTTGTTTCTTTAACTATTTAACGTTATTGTTGTTTTTTATTAAGGCATTGAATGCTTGGATGTATCTCAGCCTGGATTGGTCGGTATTTGTTTAGCAGTACTTCAGGCATAAAAGCTTGAAGAAGAATAAAACGACCTCCCACAGGACTCTAATTGTGTTGAGCATGTCACTCTCTGTAGTATAGTTCATGAAACATAATGTTTTCAAAAAAAAGAAAGAAAAAAAAAACGCTGGCTGGCTGATTGCCGGAGCCCAATGCAAAACTAAGAAGTGGTAAATTATTCCTGAGATTGTGCCATGGCTCCCGTAAAGCTGCACAGCGAAGTTTAAATAAAAACATATTACATGAAGGAGTTGTTTTTTTCGCCCCTCTGACCCACTGTGTTTTCACTCCACTGTGGCAGATTGGGCTATATTTGTTGGGTAATGATATATGAGTTCACACACTATAAAAGAAAATGGAGCACATACCCATTAAGATAAGCACTGCAGGCAAAGAAAACCTAGAAATGCCAGTGGCATATTGATTGCCTGCCCTTTATTATTAGTCGAGTTTGCTGGTACTCTCGGTGACTATTGCTCCAAAGTCACGCACCGCCGGCCGGCTATGAGCTGCAATGAAAACCAACAACAAATTTCAGTTAATGAAAATAGATGGAAATTCACCGTCCATCTTCTGAAATGTATAGTTGTTGTTTTTTTAAGAAAATAAAAAGTGAGCCTGAGATTTGCTCAATATCTTCATAGGGCTGTCACGATAAACAATAAATAAATTAATCGCACGATAAATTAAACCTATCGACCTCATTTTAATTATCGGCTTTAGTCTCTTCCTGCCGTTTTTTCTTTCTGTTGATGACACTGAATAAAAAAAGGCTCAACTCCGGTGTTCTCCACTGACCCTCCCTTCCTCATTTCCTTAGTGTAATATCCAGCTCACACTACACCAGTTGTCGGCTGACTGTCGGCCCATTTTCAAAACCTGAGAGACACATTAGCGACAGAAATCCTAGGTACAACGGTTCGATCGGGTTCGTCATGCCATGTGGTGTCCAGCCACCTGGGCACAAAATAATGGCTACAAGTCCAGATAACTAATTTTAAAACAATGCATTAATCAATGCTTTACTAGAATCTACCTGTGATGCATGTGGCTAGAGTCAGCGTAAAGTCCTGACTGAATGAAAGTCATTATAACCTATTTATGTCACGTTAACGAAGAACGGCTGAAAACTTACCGGGTTTATCAACTGCGGTAGCAGTTTGGCTCCAACTCATCCCCTTGTCATTTCTATATTCTTTCTCGAAATGTTGAATAAATATTATTGTTGTTTCCACATATCATCTCCAATGTCGCTGGATTTCGGGTTGCGCCTTGTCAGCTGTTTCGGATTCCCCTCCGTAATTTCCCCTCAGAAAGCACGGAGGAGAATCCGCGCTTTCTGATTGGCTACCTGTCACATTCAGCGTTAAGCTCCCAGTCGGGGAAAACCCCATATTTAGATCAGAGCGGCCATAACCCACCACACACTGCAGGATGATCGGTTACGAAATCACCAGCGACAATCTTGGATCCCCCAACGATCTAAGAAAATAGGGGCAAAAAATCGTGTAGTGTGAACTATTGCATCAGGTAGGCGGATGTCCCCGTCTTCTCTATTTAAATCTAGTGATTACTGAAGGCCAATACAGACTTCATAATCTGCACTCTTTTGGTTGAATGCAGTATTTATATCCAGTTTGGCTTTATGTTGTTTAGTTTTTATTCAAGTACTTTTTTTGTTAATGGAGACTGAGAATCCATTTTATTTTTGTTTTTGGTTTTGTTTATTTAGTTTATCAGTTCCAGTGTTATGTGTTCTTTTGAAAATAAAGTGTATCTATCTATGGCAGGAAATAGCATGGATTATTAGTCATTTCCATTTAATCAGTGTCAAAAGGTCTTGAAACAATATTATCGTTTATCGTAATAATTTTTTAGACAGTTAATCGCTCAGCAGAATTTGTTATTGTGACAGGCCTACACGTTGAGAAATTACCATTTTTCGGATAACTATACCGACATTAGATTAAGAATTTAATATTAATCCAAATCCTAATTCCTAACCATAAACCATCAGCCCTCTATTGATGGAAAACTGATGATTTACCTTTCTACTACAAACTGTTTTGATTATTGAACTCATTCAGGGAAAAGTCCTTGTGACACTGAAACATTCTTAATCCTTATCATGTTCATTACTTGTTTGTAAGTAGCTGTGGTTCATGGAAAATGTATAAGAAAATTTTCATATGGTTGTTCTGCTAAGAAGCTTGAAAGCTTACGCAAAATATAGATGCCATGTCAACATGTATCAATTAGATTAACTGGATATAACAGTTTTTTCACTGAAATAGCCAAGATACCTCAAGCACTTATAGAGTGGTAGTAAAATATTTGTGTTACTTCTAATGAAAAGGAGACCCCATCAGCCATAAGTAACAGATCAACCAGCCACGGGAAAGTTGCAAATGCTTTTATAAAATGATACATGAAGAATACAAGGAAAATTAAACCTAACTATAAAAGCAAAAACTATTGGACTTCTAGTCTCTAAACCCATAATCTCCATATTTGCTTCTCAGAAACTCCAGTCATTGTTGCATGTTTCTGATTTGTTGCCAACAAATCCTTCAACATGACTGATTGGAAGCAAAGAAAAATTACAAAATACACAAAATTTTATAACATATTAAAGAGCTTACAGAGCATGAAGCTAAAGTAGTGCACACCGACAGGCAAAACTGAAGATTTTCATACTTCTCTGGATAAAAAAAGAAAGAAAAGAAAAGAAAAAAGTTTTCGGTTCTGCTTTGATTCCACAGAGCTTCCATAGTTGCATATGATGAAGCTAATTGTAAAAGTGCAGTTTTTCATTTTGGGGTACAACACCACCCCCTGTTTGTTTATGTAAACACTGTCAAACAGATTGTTCACACACCAAGAGCAAGAATTGCCTGCTTTCCAGCGAGCAACACGGCATCGGTGGGTGTGGTTCGATACGCTACTGCGTCTGTTTCCATTGTAAAAGCAGCCCACATAAACCAACCCTCAGTTGTTGGTCCACAGGATAATGATACAGTACAGTTATGGTGAAGCGACTTGCTTCACACAACACAGTCCAGTGACTGGGGAACAGAAAAACCTCACTGCTTGTTGCGAAAGGCACAAGATGTTCTAGTGCATCGTGATGGTTGTCATACTAGCATGACGCCAAATGAGGCGTTTGGGTCTAACTCCGCTTACCCAGTGGCAGCCCAACAAGCAGTGGAAACGATCTCCTGAATGATATCACTTTAAGTACCAGTCGTAGCTTGTCGTTGCAGTTTATGTTGTTGCTACCTTGAAGGGTGATCTGCTGAGTTTCAAATCCATGAAACTTTCCTAGACTTTTTGATCTAGGAACTAACACATTTGCCATTATTATAAGTGCACTGGACTTCTTTTATACAGCTGACCGCCATGCACAGCAACAAGAAGGGGGGAGAGAGAGAGAAAATTTTGGTGAATACAAAATTTTGGCTGAAATCCCACATAAAGAAGTTGAAACCATTGTTACAGCACGACTCCAAAAACTGTAGTCCTTTTAAAGACTGTCTTTTAAAAATCTTGGCGTAGGTTAATGCCAGTAATGCTCCTGCTCACACATAGCGGATGAGATTTTTGTTTTAAGTCTATCCCCCCCCAGCTTACACTTCCCAGCCACAGCAACTCGAAACTTAATTCACTTTTTGAGTAACCGATCTGGATGCTGCACTCACTGCCAACACTTACCAACAAAACAAATGCGTGAGTGTGCTTGTTTTGCACGCGTGCGTGAGTCTGTGTGTGGTAAAATTTTAAAGTGCCAGCAGCTGCTGTGACTTACGGATGCGAGACAGTTATGTCAACAGCTGAAAACAGTCCAGCAGCTGTCATGGATGATACCTGCATGATTAACAGCGAGCTGCATGGCAGACTTGTCCTTTTTCACACAACCGTACATGGAGACTCTGCTGCCCGCTTCAACACTGACCGAGGTGATAGATCCGACTGCATTTTCTCGCTGGGGAAAGAAAAAACAAACAAACAGATGATAGCTCTCAGAGTAGTCTTAGCTAACTTGGCCTGTTACTCCTCACTTTTGGGTGTGCGTAAACCCATTTACACCCCTGGAATTTCTTTGCAATAAGGGCGTGCTCTGCAGCATTGCTCAGACAGTCATTAGGCGGCATCGTCTGTCTCCTGCTTTGGGAGACAGGCTGTGATGGGAGCCATAACATGAACCTGGAAGTTAGGATCCTTAATTACAAAAAGGCAGCAGGTGATAGCTTTTGCATGGTAACTCTTGATATGATTCATTTCCCAGACAAGCTATAAATAGAACTCAGTGTTTTTTTCTCTCTCTCTCTCAGAGAACAGCCAAAGCTAAATATTTTCCGAGCAGATTTGCTCGCAGCTTCATCCTTACACACAATTAAGGAGCGAAGGAGGTCCATGTGGCAGATAATTTGACTATAAGCAAAGTGCTAATCAGCTCTAAAGTTGAGAAGAGATTTTAATTCACACCTGTCTTTTCTTAGACGCGTATGGGCTTCCAAGAGATACTGTACTTCTGTGAAATAAGGTGGACAAAAGGATGCTGAGAAGTGCCAGATGTTGCAAATGAAACATGGTTGGAGTCAAGAATATGAATTTCTTCTCCCACCTCACATCTCACATTTATATCTCACCACTTTTAATCATTTGGTCACAGTAGTTGTGTTTTCGTTGACCATTTCATCATGCAATTTGACAATTGGGAAATAAATTTGCTCAATAGAAACATGCCAGTTACAAAAAAAAAAAACTCTTATGATTTTGATGAACAGTTTTGACGCTAGGACATGGCGCCAAATGTGAGCAAACCACAAACAAGAAAACAGGAAGTAGTTGGAGGATCACGGCACAGCTTGTTTTTTAGTGACTTACTGCATGAACAAACTTATTCACATGTGATTTTAATAGTGTTTCATATCTAATGGAAATGGTGTTTTTCTACACTACATTAGCAGAATGTCAACAAAGTTTTGCACACATTTGTAATGGAAATGCATCTAGCGTTGTGGTGTTATTCCAACATATACAAAAAATATGATGAAAATGATTTATATGTAACTGCCCTGATGTAAAAACTGCTTAGAATGCATTTAAAGTAATATTTTGACATTGCATGTTGTTGCTGCTTTTTTTTTGTATGTTTATTTATAGTTACCTTTATTTGAATCTTTAGATATACATAAGGGAATTAGAAAGATCAAAGATTAGAGTGCTTGCTGACAGCCACTCTGCTTTAAATCAGGTTCGAACAAAGATTTGAAAATTAAGACATAAATTATTCACTGAAGATTTCAGGTTTACATTCATAACCAGCATTGGATAAAACGCCAACTAGTCTGGCTTTTAGGTTTCTAAAGTTGAACAAGCAGGTACTGACAATGGCTGGATGGTTGCTTTACTTCTACTTCACAAACATGAACTATTTTGCACTCATCTGTAAGTTCCAGCAAAGTATCCTGAGGTTTGTGGCTGTAATGTAATAAAATGTGAACATTGGTATGAATAATTTTGAATGTCACACTATTACAAAGACAGAAAAGTGAACTCAGCTTTTCCTCAACATTAGTTTCATCTTAACATTATTACAAAAATGTGTTTGTACTTTCAGCTACCATAAAGTTTTATAATCTAAAAAAATGAAATATGAATATTTTGAGCGTTTTCTCTGTTTACAGCTGTGACACGCAGCCGAGTCCAACCACCTGAGAATACTGCAGAAAGATTACTGAAGTGTTTTGAGTTTTAACTCTGGAAAACTTGTGGTATTTGTTATAAACGTTAATATGCAATTTGTTTTTTCATCAAATCACGTGGATTTATTTTTGTTCTAAAAGCAATATTTAAAAAAAAGGAAATGCTTTTTAACACATTTTTGGCAATCGTGGTCTTAATTGATCGGTAGACTAGAAAGAATGGCAGAGAGAAAACTGGAAGACGTGGCTCCAAATCGAACCCAGGACAGCAGCTCTATGTACGGTGTGCCAGAAAAACGTCCCGATCTTTGCCGTGATGTTCCCAAAGACGTTCCTCTGTCTAAAAGTCTCTCGATTTACAGCTAGAAATATTACCGCTGCTGCTTGTGTAGGTCAATGCCTCTCCGCACTATACTGTAAGTGGCAAATAAATAAGTCAAACCCCAAGATGCAACCAAATCAATTACTGCAGCATAATCAGTCTGTAATGAGATGTGTATATAATTACTTTTTCAGGCAGCATTAACCGTTTGCGAGACTATTCACAATCAGTGAGTCAAACCGGCTCTGACAGCGTGGAAAATTTGTTTATATTGTTCCGTTTTATTTTTGTGTATTAACGTGTTTACACCAATTTACTGCTCTAATAAGAAATATGCAGCGCATTGTTGTTGCAACAAATCAAATGAATTGTAGTTTAAGTAAATCCAAATATTCCCTTCCAGCACCAAAAAACTGGGAGCGGCTCTTGCCAAAAATTGGGATAACCACATGGCTTTGGAACTGCTCTCTGTAAATTTTTATTTTTTTTTTATTCCCCCTCATCCCTCCTATTTTTCAAGTATATTCTTCCTGTGTGTCTGCTTATTGGTTTGGCTGGTAGACAAACTGGGAGTCTGAGGTATTAGGACGAGGGATTTACTGCTGGATTGGACTGAGTCAGCTCCCACAGCGTTGCTTTCCCCCGTCTCACGGTCACTTTTACCAGAGCAGATCTACCTGCATTTCCTATAGAACTGCCATCAACCACACATATGTACCTCTGACAGTCGCTTAAAACAGTCGCTGCAAGAAGAGAAATTTATAAAAGCCTTGCTGAGTCATTAAACGGGCGAGCGCGACCTGAACGCGTACACACGTGTTTCTTTTTTTCTCTCTCTCTCTCTTTCCACTTGCATGTGAGCAGCATGACCCGACATTACACAGGCCTAATCCGTCGCTATCTCTGGGAAGCAGACAGACTGAGGAGCCCTGTAGCGTGGCCCTACCATCTTTTTCTGGTCATTACCGGCACTAGGCCTCTCAGCACGGATAGAAGCAATGAAGGAGAACCTCAATAAATGATCAGTGTGCTCTGCCAGCAACAACACATGCTGCATTTGCTGCCTCCCTCTTGCTGTTTCCATCTTGCTCCCTCCCTGATTGTACAACCCATAACCTCTCCAGGCTGATAGCATAAACCTCCCAAATATGCCCTGCAGCTGTTAAATCAGTCTGTCCAGTCTAATGACCTAAATTTGGGGAAGGAAGTGGTTGATTTCCCAGGCCTCAAGGAACGAAAAAGCCCACCTCTTGCACAAAAAAAAAAAAAAAAAAAAACTCTGAGGGATAAATGAAGCCCATTATATGGTGAAGTTTGTAATGATGTTTTTGATTAGTGAGGTGTCAGGAGGTATTGGCTCTTTGCTCATCATGGCGTTGTTTAGCACTTTAAGGTCTCCAGAAGGATGAGTGGGGCTCTTTTTTTTGTGAGAAAAGATGAAAAAGAACGAAGCACGCGCCTAATGAAGTCTCGAGCTTATAGCTACTCTCATGACAGGATAATTACACCAAATGCTTCCAGTGAACACTTCAAAGGACACTTCATCCGTGTGCCAACACCACAGAACGCATCTCACCAATCAAGATTGCCTGACCTAAATCAGGCCCCCCTCTGGTTTTTCTGCTAATGCCGTCCACTCGAATACTCATTGCATCTCTGCAGAGTAGACCGCACTGGAATCCCAAGCACACTAGATGTACTTGCACTCTAACAGCGAGCGCGCAGAGATTAGCCTCGCTCGCATTAAAGCAGAAACAAGTTGGCCTCGGACGTTTGTGAAGAAAGCGGAACGTGCTGCTGTTGCTTTGTGCAAGTATTGTTTCACTTGCTCGGCGTGACGCAAATGGAGGTCACAGACTAACAGCACATTTATCCAGTTTCAGATGTAGAAGTATAGATTTTATATATGTTAAAGAGATTTAGATATTTTTTTAAAAGTGAGGTTATGTGACGCCATCAGTGGCTTCCCTAATGTAAGCTTTGAAAGGCTCAGAGCTCGTCAAATTATTCATAAATATACTATATTAATAGATATTAACTGTCGCAATATCAGCCCAACGTCCACACTGAAAAAAATAAAGAAAGAATGGAGCTCCAACTTAAAGAAATGAGTTCATTACTTGCTAAATGTAATCCAACTATGTTCGTAAAAATTTATTTATCCATCTTTGTTTCACGACAACTCTTTTAAGCTGGTTCACTTGGATCATTTTTTTAGTGCAGAGTTGTTAACTCCTGAGTGAAATTTTTTTTATTTTTTTTCTGATGTTGAAAATGTATTTATCATGTAGAAATCAGACATTTTTTAGCTTTACGTCATGTTGGTCCCCCCATCAACAACATACCAGGAGTGTTGTTTGATTCTTTCATGCATGACTGAGAAATCTTTGAATCTCCCATGCAACCATTCAGCTGTGCCTAAACCCTTGGTCTCACAAAGCCCCGCCTATTTCCACTAACGCTCCTCCTTGTAGCTCCAGTGGAGCTTCCGCCTGAAATAGCACCTCGCTCCTGAGCACCCCCCACAAAACTCCGCCAGACTAGCAGCAGCAGCAATTAGCAAACACCTGGTGGAACTGCAAGTCTGCTGAGCTCATCATATGAACTGCTTTTCAGTCCACTCTTAGGAACGGTTGTTAATTGCATTGTTGTGATGGCGTGATTGAGGTGGAATGTTGGAAAGCTGGAGCTTTTTAAAGAGACAGAGTCCCAATTTCAAGACGCAATTCTTTAAGTCATGTTTGTCATATACAGCAATTTTATAGCACTATGTTCCTAGAAAATACATAATACTACCACTTTAAAAATAAAATGAAACTAGGCTAGACAAAGATAAGTTTTGGTCAATTATACCTTGTCATGGAACAAGATAAACAAGCTGCATACTCTGTGTTTTGTGGATTGCTTTAAAATAAAACCTTCTGGAAAAGAGTTCTTTGTGTTTTCCACATTTCCTGACTGCCTTCTCAAATCACCAGATGGTCGCAGCAGATGGCTGCTCATACTGAACTCGGTTGCTGCTGAAGGTTTATTCCTGTTAAAAAAAAGTTGTTCCTTTCCACTGTCACCACGTCCTTGCTCGGTATGAAAGCATGTTGAGTTACATGCCTCTGCTTTCTACTTAATAAAACCTGCCATAAGCTTAATCTTTGAGCTTTTTGCAGCTTTGTGATGCTGAGTATTTAAAATCCCAAACTGCTGTTTTATACTGCTAAATAAGACATCTAAAATAAAAAGAAAAAAAAAACTTGCACATGCCTGGGGGATCCCTTGGATAATTTTCCTTGGGAATGCAGTAAATATGTTCCTTCAGAGTTAGTCTGGGATGATAAATTAGCTTCAGGGGGGTAAGATAAACCATATCAAAACAATTCAAGTGGCTGGAATCCATTCATATTCTTGACTTGGGGGGATTTAAATTGAGGGAAAATAAGGATAAGGTGGTGGGGGAGTGCAAAACTGCAGGCGCTAACTGCATTAAAACAATATTTGTGACTGATTTACTCATGAAGCCAGCATGCAAGGCCATTTTGATAATTGCTGAGACCTTCAGACTGGCATTAAACGCTTTCAGCAGCGGAAAAGCAGCACAGGGGTAAGATGGAAATCTACTGCAGCATGTTGAGAAAGAAACAAGGCTTGTTTTGATTTATTTGAAGAGCTCAAATGAACATTTCAATTTTTTCCCATGAACAAAAGCAAAGCCGTGCAGGATGGGGCATAATAACCAAACAAGCGCCGCAAACTCCTCTGAAAAATGACTCCTGCAAGAATGGGTGGCAAAGTAACAGATGGAGAGAAACCGTTTGAATATAGAGTAATGAAGCGCTCCAGCGAAAATTCCCTCACACGTCGTGCATTTTAAATGAGCCCAGTGAGGGTGTTCTATCCGAGTTCTCTTGGTAAATTGCACCTGATTTATTTTTTACATATGTACAAACCGCATCGTCACAGATGTCCTATTTCAAAGCAGTTTTTATTTGCTGGTAAATACTAGAATATGAATGTGGAAACATGATAGCCTTTCCACAGACATCATTAGAGGCATGTTAAATATGCACTTTTATGTAAGACTTGCAAAATATGGCAATCTCCATCTGTTTACTCGGCAGCAAACAAAAATCTGCTCATATAGAACGCCATTAATGCCCATCAAGTTATTCCCCTTAAACATCTGTTTAAAGATCACAGTGATTAGAGGATGTTATATATTTCCTCTCAGCAGATGCCGTTTAACACCTAAATTCTCACATTCAGTGATTCTGACCTCTGCCTGTATTCCTGTGCTAATGTTCCGGTCCATTTTCAATTAGTGATACACAAAGGGGAGCGAGGGGAGAAAAAGCGTCCTTATGTTAAGTCTTTAAAGTCAGTCTTGTAGTTTATTTTTAATGGCACCAACAGTCATTCATCCAGCCCATTTTATTCCTGTATAATCTTGTTTAGGGGTGCTAGAGCAAATCCCTGCAGGCAATGATCCAGGGTACATTGCAGGGTCAATTCTGAGATAAATGTATGACATTTAGAGTAGTCAGTATGTATAGTTCTGTATGACACACTTGAGTAAAATTATCACAATTTCATATTTATCTTAGCATTAATGAACTAATTAGAAATAAAAATGTAAACGTTCTAAGTAATTTTCTTTGATAACAAAAGCTACTCCTTGTGCTGCTGAAATATAAAATACATTACATATATTTACCATTTTGAATATTTAAATACTGGACACCTAATAAAACAAAGAAGGTAGTTTTCATGTAAATATAGTTTTGAGTTGAATATTTTTTTTTTCCAATATTGTTTTCTGTAATGGTAAGCTAACAAGCTGATATTAGCCAACTAACTAGTTGGGCTAAGCAGGAATCGCAGCCAGCTGTTTTACAGACATGTCGCTACTAGCTAACCAGGTAAACAAGTGTTAGCTTAATAAAAGTGGCTCTCATTTTACCTCACAATACATTTTCCAAAAATATTTCCAAACAACCTAAAATATAGTTCATATAAGTGATGACAAGGAGTGTATGGAACCACAGACAAGGCTGTTAACTCTAAGGCAAGAGTGTTAAACACTGTCCAGTTGGGATTATTTTTATAACTTAAACTTAAAACATCTGGTCTTAGAAGTACAGTGTGAAGTTAAACTAATTCTGATGGGTCTTATGTGTTTATAGGGATAAAAGAACTAATGTTGCTTTGGGTCGACCCTGGAGAAAGAACTACTCTGACTACCAAGTCGTTACAGATTTTGTTTATTTAAGCGGTTCAAATAAACACCGTCAGATTTTATAGCTTTTATGCACACTAATGTCTGTTTTTATATCTTATTTTAAATATTAGTTAAACCATTTTTTTTTCAAAGCCAATATACTGCCAAGGCCTAAATAACAGTCAGTGGGGGTGATTCTATTTCCTAAATCACACCTCTGCCAAAGAGGAGCCTCTTCAAGAGCTTTTACATTACTGACCGTGGCCCTGTGTTAGATTATCGTGGACTGTCATTGCCATCACTCTAACTTTCTGTCACAGACAAGGCTCAAAGAGCTCTCTTTCACTCTGACCCTCAATTACCCAGCCCAATCATCTCCGACAGGTGTTGAGGTACAGTAATAAACCCCCGTCTGATGGCGCCGAGGCAACCTCTCCTTTAAAGCACCTCTGAGAGCTGTGAAATGACTAAGCTCCAAGTTGATCAGGTGCTGTGAACACAGTTGACTCATCGCTGCTGGTTGATAGTGTGCAGTGAAACAGAAAAAAGAAATTACAATAACACTTAAAATTACCGCAACACTCACTCGTTTGGTTGAAATTTATAGAAAAGCCCGTATGGGAGAGACATTTACTGTGATCTCGCTCATACACAGAAAGACGCTCTGAAATTACACCAATTAAACACCTACATTTGATTTTTTTTTTTTCTATAATTTATATGATCAGAATACGCGCACAAAAAATGACTGACAAGGTTATAATCGCGCTCTTCAAACCAAACGGTAACAAAAACAGCCATCAGCAGGGCCTTTGAGAGAAAATTAAAGACTGAAGTTACAGTCAAATCTGCAGCACTTACAGAACATCAACTCTCATACAATCCATTACGGCTCAACTGTGTCGAAAATAGTCTTTTCAGTCACGAAAATAGGCCATCGCTGTGTCATAAACTGCAAAGAGTGTGAGAGCCATAAAAAGAAGCAGAGATACACAGGCTGGTTTCTCTTTACTCTAAACTGTCTGTCCAAATTTTTACTTTTTTAGGATCATCATGGAAGAATTAGTCCAGTGAACCTGTCCAGTAGTAAATATAAAAAAGGTACATCATGTATCAGTATGATGTTATTCACCCATCTGAATGCATCAGAATATCATCTAAAATTCATTCCAGTAAATCAGTTCAAAAACTGAAAACTTATCGTATCCATTTTTATTGCTACATTTCAGGAATCCGTTTTCGTTCATTGTTTATTAAAGGTCACATCTAATAAAAACCCCAAGTTCTGTTTCTCAGCAAATTACAATTTCACAAGGTGAAAGTAATGTAGACATTTAAAAAAATAAATAAAGAAAGAAAGAAATGTAGTATCATGGCCGTCACGATCGCGGAGAAAACAACCGACGTTACAGCTACTGACGAGACAATCACTGATGAGTTCCACATGCTGGGGAAGCCGCGAAAGGTCACTGATAAAGAAGCTGGCTGCTTAGAGTGCTGCATCCTTATTGTATTGAAGGAAAGTTTAGTAGAAAGAGAAAGTGGGGTAGAAACAGCGGCACATGCAGAAAGAATACCTGGATCCTTGAGAAGCAAATTAGTGACATTCCTTGAGTCAAAACAGCAGCAATCATTTCCTGGGCTAAGGAGAAAAAGGTCAGGATTGTTGCTGAGAGATCCAAAGCTGATTTCTTTAGATGGAAAAAAAAATGTTTCATTTGGAAATCAATAACCTTGAGTCTGGAGCAAGAGCGGAAAGGCCCAGAATTCACGTTGATTGAGGTTCAGTATAAAGTTTTGGCTCCTGTCCAAACTAACAAAGGTACTGATGCCTGGTATGAGAACCATGGTAAATGTGCTTGACTTGCTAAATGACTTGATCTGAACCTCATGAGAATCTATGAGGTTGTGTCAAGAGGAATATGAAAGACACCAGAGCCAACAATGTAGATGAGATGAATGGCACAGTTAAAGTATCATGGGCTTCCTTAAAGCCTCAGTAGAGCCACAGGTGGACCGACTTCATGTTAGGCTGCACTGGTGCAAAAGGAAACTAAATTTACTACACAATATATGAACAGCCTCTGTATTTTTAAAACTGGATATTGTGTAGTTAGTAGCTGTAATTCAAAATGATCAATATTTGTCTAAACACCTAAAATACAGTAATTAATTTAATGAATTTATTTGTTTTTTTTAGTTGGATTGCTGAAAGAATTCATTTTCCCAACGAAGCTCTAATTTATTTTGACGCACCTGTACATCTGTGGTTATTTTCGGTCATCAAAATCATTTTCATTTGTAGCAGCACTGTGAATTAGTCAGGGTTTGTTTTATTTCTCTTCCAGGGACTATTGTAAGCGACGTGCTCCTGATGGGCTCAGTCAATTAAATTAAAATAATTCAACAAAACTAAAATTTGTAATTTATTTTCAAGGGAAATGAAACGTCGCCGTCACTCATACCGTCAATGTATGAGTTGTGGATGGTGATGCTGTCAGCAGTCAGAAGGTTCTGTGCTATATGACAAGCTAACAGCTTGATTTCCAGGCACCAGAGACAATACTCCACAGTAACAGCATCATTAATGAAGCACTGCTCATCTATTTCATTTGCTTTTGATGCTCCTCTATAGATCTTTGTTTGGCCATGCATCCACGAAGCCTCCTTTTCAAATCCTCTGAGATTTGGGGTCATAGTTCAGGCATTATTTAAGCTTTTCCAATGCTAATCAGCTGCTCCCGGTAGTAAAAACAATACCTTGTTGCTACAGTTGCACATTGTAACTGTCAAAAATACTAAAAGTACAAGCAAAAATCATTCTGTTGCCCAAAAGCTGTCAAGTCATTCCAGTTCGTTCTCCCGTTTCATCACAACTTCTTGAAGAAGGAGAAAAGTGCAGAGCTTTCTGTTGCTGCTGCATAAACCATCCAGAGAGTCTCAGCAGACCCTTTAAGTCAAGACAGTTACAACACTTAATGAACCTACAACATGCCGCAGTAACTACGATGCAACCTCCAACTTGCTGTTATAATGATGTTTTGAAATGCACCTGATAAATTTTAAATCTGCTGATTAATAGCTGTGTAATGAAGTAAACAAAGCGTTTTAAGTCTCTCTCTCTTTCTCTCTCTCTCTCTCTCTCTCTATCTATCTATCTCTCTCTCCCCCAGCCTGGAGAGGCATTTTACATTAATAGCTCCAACGAGTTAAAGTCTGCAAATCACACAGCAAACAGGGTTGAGTAATTCAGGGATTAGAGGATTCATACAGCCCAATTCCCTCAGACAGTCTGCCAGCAGACGCGCACCGTCCAGGTACTCAAGAGGTGTACGATGATGCGGCTGGCGGATCTGCAAAAAAGAAAAAAAAAAAAAAGGAAGACTCATTGACAGACGAACCAAAGCCAGGCATGAGGTGGCGTACAGTTTGATTCGAAATATAGATGGTTTTACTTAACGGCATGAAATGTCTCTGAGATTCCGTGATTTTCTGGAGTTATGGAGCCTTTCAGGTTTTCCATATTTTTGATTTCTTAAGATTTAAACATAATTTTCCTCCATCTGCTTCTGAGGGGGAGAAAAAACCCTGCATAGCTGCAGAGTATTATAAAAAAAGGCATTGGGGATCATTTAATAAACTGGACTCTAAAGCTTACAAAAATCCATGCTTCTCCAACAGCAACTAATTTATTCAACAATTTTATGATAATGTGCGTACACATCCAAATCTCTCCGTCATCAAATGCAATAAAAAAAACTGTTTAATTTTTTTTTTTTTTTTAATCATTATTATCGATGTTTTGTTTATTGAGGGTGTATTAAGAAAATGAAATGTATGCAAAAAAAATAACTAAAATAGTCTGGAACCGGGTGGTAATGCTCAGAATTTAATTAAAAGTTGTGGATAGAATATTTTTTTGGTCTAAATACAGGGATGAGATTTAAATTTGTGCTGCAATCATACTTATTTTGCAGTCATTAGAGCCCGAGAGAAGCAAACACTGCAAATAATTATAATTCTCAGGGCAAAATTACGGTTTCTCCTCTTTTCATCTTCATTTATGTTGCTAATTCATGTGAACTCTTTTCTCTTTTTTTGTAGAACTAAACAAAACTTCAAAACAGCGCTTAATTGCTGGATAGTTTGGGGGAAATGTATCGTTTACAAGCTACGTGCGCCGTGAGTGTTTTCGTTTCACGATCCATTGTTGAAAGCCGAATGTACTGATTGAGGGAGCTAAAATGTCAAGTACAGAGGGGCTTGGATTTTAGGTGTTGTCAAGCAAAGCAGCGCAATTTCCACTGAAGGGCATTCTATTCATCAAACACTCAACACCACGGCTCCTGATCACGGAAGCATTCAGGTCAATTTAGAGGGAATAATAAATAAAATGTCTTTTAGTGATGCGTTTTCATGCAGCAGTAGGATATTTCTGTTTATTTTGATGCACAATAGAGAAAAAACAAACATGAGCATGATTTTTAGGGTGTGTTTATGAATAAAAAAAACTAAACAAAGCAGCTTTAACCAATCAGACAACGGGCTTCTTTCCGCCTCTTTCTGCCTGCTGTTTCGCGAGTCGTGGCACGTTGTCGGTGTTTCGAGCTCATTTCAGAGGATATTTAATTTTGTGCGGATGCGACATGGAGCAATTTAAAACACCTGTCCACAGGAGGCCGTGCTGAAAAACACAACCCATTTCAAACACATTAACAAACAATTTAGGTTTTCAGGAATAAAAAAAAAAAAAAAAAAAAATCTTGGAAAAGCAAACAGATCTATTAGCAGCTGTGGATAAATCTTGGCTTTTGCTGAACTTAGCAGTGAGGGTTGTCGGGGGGTTGTGCATTTGTACATCAGTAGGATGTCAAGGACAGAAAGCATCTGGAAATGTCATGTTATGTACAAAAAAAACAACAACTAAGATTTAATTTAAGGCAAGCCATTTCTTTTAGAATAATTCTGTTCCACTGCTTCTGCACATTATCTATGAAAAAAATGCGTTGTGTGCAAATGAATAACTATGGACCATCTGAATAATGTAAGATTGGTGCAAAAAAAGGCATTTGTTTTTAAAGAAAACACTGCCTGATACTAAAGGAGCATGGGCTATGTTTAAGTTCTGCAGGGCACTTTGACTAACATGTGGTTCCAGATGTTTTTGAAAGTTTGTTTTGATACCGTTTGCTGGCTCTCAGTTTACTAATTACGAAAATAAATTTCCTTAATGGGAAAATCAGCCATATCGAAATAGATGTATTTCGCAAAACTACAACGGGAGCATTTTTTTCACATCACGAGTCATGTGATCAACAACCAGATGTTACTATTGATGGAAAAGACCAAGGAAACAACATGAAGTAGTAGGACGGTGGTTTGTTTTTTTTTTGTTTGTTTTTTTTTTTAGACAATGTGCCAACACCGCTCAGTTCATAAAAAGTTTAAATGTTTTGAATCCAGAAGTATTCTGTAAAATTGCAACAATCTCCCCAAAATGGCGCATTCGTAGCCGCTCCCAAGTATGAGGAACTTGTCGCTCCAATGCCTGAATAAGACGCCATCTCCTCTGATTACTGATGCACTAGCGCCATGTCTGACTGATGAATATTTCTTATGTAACTCTTTACATCCTTCGTTTCCATAATTTTTAATGACTTACCGCGTGAACAAGCTGATTCACTTCTGGTTTTAATTTAATTTCGTATTCAATGGAAACACCGCAATTGCAAAATTGTGATTTTTCGACATGAGGAGAATATAGACATTTTGTGCACATTTGTAATGAGAAAACCTAGCTACTGATAAGATTGGCTCCAAGAGGAGCTGTATGGCTTTCATCCTGGCTATGAAACAGTGAACCAGATATTTACCGTCGCAGAATTCCTGAAGCTGTTGTAGGAGAATGCTTCTAGGGGATACATGCGTTTTGAACGCATGTATCCCGCATGTGTTATGTAAAAGGTGCTGCAGGAGAAACGGGGAATCCATGTGGCTTTTAAGGTTGACCAGGATCCCCCCTAAGTCGAACCCCTTTGCAGGTCTTCCAGACATGTCCCGTTGGGAGTAGACCCAAGGGAAGAACCCAGAATTTGTTGAAGGGACCGTATATCCAGTCTGACCTGGGAACGCCTTGAGATCTGTCAGAGAGAGCTGGAGGATGTTGCCACTTATTGAAAAACATTATACAGATTTACTTACTCAGACTGATGCCTTTATTTCTGCTAATTATGATGATTTTCTGCTTACGGCAGAAATATTACATCAGACCAATAAACATTTTTTAATACCGAAATAAAGGCTGACTGAATTTTATGTTTAATACTGTTTTAAAGTCTCTCGTCTTTTTAGCTTGGTTGTCACAAATAGATTAATGTACCTAGTCTTTTTTTATTTTTTAATCTGGTGAAGTCATTCTTTTGTTTGCTTCGATGTATAACGAACTGTTGAAGATCAGTGTAGAATATTGCAGTCCAGATCCGTTTAGTCAGTGTTTAGTCTTTTCTTTATTCTGATGTGGTGTTAAAAAGCATAGAGTTATTTCTTCTTAAGAGGTTTTGCGCAGATAATAAGCAATCTTTGTTTTGTGTAACATTATTCAGTTCAACTTTGATCAGTGCAAGACAGGAATGTCCAACTGCGGTCCTCAAGAGTTAGTGTCCTGCATCTTTTAGGCACGCCTCTACTCCAACACAGCTGTAATAATGGAGGAATTTCCTTAGTATGTCATCAATTGGCATTTTTTTTTTTTTTTATTCATGCGTGTTTAACTTGGGGAAACAAACATGCATGATACTGGGTTAGGTAAGATATCTTGGATCTAGCTGTTTTAGATTCAGAAGGAGAGATGATCAAATGGAACAACCCTTCAGTTTTGTGCCGTAGGAGGCCCTGAAACACTTACAAACACACGTCGTTAGCGGCTAATGGTTAGCAAGACACAGGATCCTCACAGCACTCACAAATTAATCATATGTTGTCAGTGCCTCCATTTTAGTTTTTTTCTACCTAGTGCCCTAAATGTTGCTACATAGCCAATTTAACAGCAGCAGTTGCTTTTTATAATAGTTATGTGTCAGCTAAGTCTAAGATATTTATTACCTGAATCCATCTCCATCAGCACATCAGAGGAACAGAAAAGCCTTTTTGTTTTCATTTTCCTGACTTTAATACACTGTTAGTTTATAAATTACTGAATGACTTAGCACAACATTAAAGACCTGTTGTCGTATCGACCTTCCAGACCAGTCAGGTCTAGTGGTTCTAGTCTTCTCTACATCCCAAGAACCAGAACCAAATACGTAGATGCAGCATTCAGTTTTTACACTCAAAACTCTGGAGCAAACTTCCAGAAAACAGCAAGACTGCTGAAACATTGAGTTCCTTTAAATCAAGGTTAAAAGTCCATTTGCTTAGAGTTACCTTTGATTAAAAACAGCTGGAACATTGATCAATATATTTGATGCGTGTTTGATGATTATTTTTGATGATTTCGATGATGATCTACATTAGACAAAATCACATGCTGACAGCAACTGGATAGACGGACTTTGACTCACTTTGATGAGAAATACAGCAGAGTTTTAATCTCTGAATCAGATCTTGGAGCACGTTTAGATATTAGAGTCTGAACAGCTGTGGTTAAACATTTTATCTTTCCCCAACATGTACTTTTATTTGCTTAGAGTAAACACATCAGAGAGCTTATTCTCCACGTCGTTGGCTTCTCTGAAACATCTCATTGGTTCTTTTGTTGTGTGCTTCTTCCTGCTCCAGGTGGTGGGTCAAATCGACAAATTAACGTCTGACTTCGACTTTGACCTGGAGCCGGATGATTGGACGGTGGCCACAGCCAGCAGCACATCCAGCAGTGAGCGGGGTTTGGGAGAAGCCTTCAGGCTGGACTTTCTCAATGCAGATGTGCTCTCCGACAGCTGGGAGTTCTGCAGTTACCTGGAGGCCGCCGGCGCGGCCGCCCGCAGGTCCAGCGAACAGCCGGGCGATCTACGACAGGACCTGGATCAAGGAACTATCCCGACCCAGACCCTGACCCCCACCACACCCCCCACCACTGCCTCGGTCTACTCCCAGATGAATGGCGGGCTTCCAATCCCCAATGGACCACGCATCATTACTCCGGACTCCTCCAGCGAGGAGGCCAGCAGCTCCACGCACAGTCAAAAGACCTCGCGCACCTCTGGCACGCGAGAAAGAGTCCGCTTCAGCGACAAGATTCTTTACCACGCGTTGTGCTGCGACGACGATGAAGAGGAGGAGCAGGAGGAGCTACGGGAGGACAAGAGCGGCTGTGCCACACCAGACAGCGACACAGAGCCGGGTCTCCTGGGCAGCTCAGTCGCTCCCAAGCGTTCTTCCTCTGAGCACTCGCTCCTATATAACTGTCTGGACCCTTCCTATGGCTCCTCGCCGGTGAAGGCGATGACGGGAGCCCACACGCTACCCAGGAAAGGTCTCTTAAATCCCGGCTGCCGCAAAAAACTGTTAAGAAATAGCAGCACACAAACTGTCTCTGACAAGAGCACTCAAACTGTACTGCCCTATATTCCAACCAAACAGAAAGCAAAGGACCACTGAGGAAGCAGGAAATCTCATGAAGAGAACTGTGCATTATTTAATATTAAATACATAGCTCATAGATTAATACACAAATAAATTACTAAATAAATAAATGATATATGGGAAATCACTTGACTACCCAAACTCATTCTGTGGCTCAGGGAACACACAAAAAAAAATTATATAAAAGACAATGTAAAGTCTAAAGAAGTCCATCTATACTCAGGTTAAAACTTCAATGAAGAGACCCACGGTGGGGGAAATTATTATTTTTGATCTATTGCTGAATTTGGTTTTTAATTTAGTGAAATACAAATTTGGTCCTGAAGCAAAACGTGATTTAATACTTGGTGGTGATTCCTAAGTAGCACGGTGTTGTTGGTGACCAGATTCACAGGAATTTCCGGAGGGTTTTTTGTTTACGTCTCTTAATTTACTCTACAAATCCTAAAAGTTTTGAGGCTTTTATTTTGACAACTCGAAGTGTCTGCTCCTTCAAAAGTCTACACCGTCATTTCTAAAGGGATTAAGATCTAAACCCTGGTTGGATCTTAAAGTTCACTGTAGAACTTTAATGTGTTGCTTGTCAGGCTGCATTCGAGTTACGAAGGAAGTGGGAACTCTGAGCTGGGTTTGAAGTCAAGGTAGCAGCGTTCTGGTTGAGAAGTTGAAATTTCAAAATAGCCACAAACATTGCTTGCAATAGGTCTTGTAAACATTATTTTATTTGCTTTACTTTCCATAAGCAAACATCACTTTTAGTTTTTCAGGTTAGAGTTACAAGTTTTGGTTTTAGACACTTTTGCATGTGTGTCTCGTAAAATAAACAGGTTTCTACAGTTTCTTACTGCAGTTGATGTGAGCAGCGGCCATATTGAAACCAGAAGTCCGCCTAACAAGTCGTAACTAAAACTGGAACGCACTATTAAGCCACTCCCATGTTTCCTTCACTTTATGGTTTGGGTCATTGTCATGCTGGAAGAAACATTCCTAATTGGTCTTCAGTGTTTTCTACCCCACGTTGTGAGATCTTGCATGGAGCTCTAAAGTTGGGCCAACCCACTTTTATTTTGCATCTCTTCTGTTTTAAAGTTGTTGGACCAGCAGCGTCCTCTTTTTCACCGAGCTTCTTGCCAATGTGGGAAATCCATAAGACATCATTAGACCTCTCTTTGGTCTCGACCATGACAGTGGAAAGGGTTCAATAGATGTGGTGGATTGCAGTATTTGATGTAGTTTTAACACAGTACAAGTTCAAACCATTAATTTTTTGGTAAGGAGATAAACTGACAAATTCAGCAGAAGATCAAATAATTATTTACCCCACTGCATTAAGCTGAAGAGAGAGATCTCAAAAATCTTTCCCCCTTGTCACACAATTGAAGGAGTCACAAGGAGAGAGAGAAAAAAAAAGCAAAGGTTTGTCTATCATGTGTAAACAAAACGCCACTCATTCTGTACCCTAAATCTGTATAAACATTGGCTTTTTTCATGTTCTGGTAATTTCAAATGTCAGGAGGATTATTGCTTCCAGGAGGGAAATGTCTCTAGATGCATGTGTCAAGGCGCTTCCTCCTCTCTTTGATGTCAACAAACGACTCTGAGCGTAAAGTCAGAAAAACAACACCATTTACCTTCGGTTTCATAAACCATCTCATTGTGATCGCTCCTTGGTCTGCCGTGGAGCCTGAAACGTATGAGTGACAGGCAGCAAAACAGATACACAGGCACTTCGGAAGTAGCGCTCCACAAAAGTGACATTTCAATTTTTGTCCTTCGATGTGCCTGCTAGCGGCGACACTCAATGTAGAAGCGGAGCTAAATAGGATTGGGTGGATGAGGGGTTTCGGTGGGGGGATGCGGGGGGAACAAGCGCTAAAGGTTTTGTCTCTTCATTCAGTGGCCCAGCGGGGAATTGAACTCGGTAGAGCAGCATTTTATTCACAGGGCCAGCGCCAATAGCCGTTCCTGATCAATATGTTAGAGGGAGGTTGCAGTGAGAGGTCTCTTTGCTGAGCGTGCAAGCCACTCTCCTGGGATCTGTGAACAAAAACTCACAGTCAGATCTATTTACTTACACTGAGCAGAACAAAAATTAGAATTGTAGCCCTAAAGAACTGACATTTCAAAAAGTGTGGGTCCAGGAGCGGGAGCCGGTGACTGAAGAAAAGAGTGTTCTCGCTCAATGACTTCTCTTTACTTTATTATTTTCCCCCCCCTATTTTTTTATTTATTTGCTTTCCCCACACACCAATGTTCTACCCTGGGAAACAGCTTTGTGAGTGTGGTCCTCACACCCCTGTGTTTTCAGTATTGAAAAGAAAAGTAAAATGTTGAAATCTTTAACTGGAAAATCCTTGCTGACTCCGTTGAGGCCGACCTTTCTGCCTCTGGTCACCCAGTGGGTACTTAGCCTTTCATAAGAGGCAGGGATTATGGAGCCTTCTTTCTCTGCTATAAACAGTGCCTTGCACAAGAATTTATACCGCTTGAGCCTTTTCACCTTTTACTCACCATAGTACCAAAGTTCAGTTCATTTTACCGGGGTGCTATTTGACCTGCCAACTTAATGCAGTGCTATAATTAGGCAGCATAGAAGGAAATACATGTTTTTTAAATATTTCTTTACACATTGACATTTGAAAAGATTGGTGCACGTTTGTATTCAGCCACCTTTACCCTGATGCTCCATTTAAAATCCAGTCACTTGCCTTGCTATATGTAATCCAATTCAAGTATAATTGCAGATGTCCTAGAAAGGCCTCAGAGGTTTGTCAGAGAACGTTATTGAACAAACAGTATTAAGGAGAAGAAAAACACACCACAGAGATCAAGATAAAGGTTGTCAAGTTTAAAAGAACATATCAGCATTGGACAGCTCAGAAAGCACTGTTCAATATGTCACAAAGAAAAAGAGTGTGACCTAACTGCAAACTGCCAAGATATGGCTATCCACCTAATGTGACAAGGCTGGGCAAAAAGAGCAACTCATGTCAGAAGCATCCAAAGAGCCGTTAACTCTGGATGAGCCACAGAGACCCAAAGGTCAGATGGGAGAAAATATTGGCAGGACAACCATTAATCCTACACTTGACAAATCTAGTCTTGTTCAGAAGCTACCAATATGAACGCCATTGTGGAACGAAAGCCTTAAGAAGTCCCACATGAATTATGCCATAAGCCATGCAGAAGGAGGAGTTCTGGTCGGATGAGACTATTTGGGACTAATGGAAAAAGAACAGTTTTGCACATCCTTTGGAACAAACGACGCTCACGATTGGTGGCAATGTCATGTTGTTGCAATGTTTTTCTTTAGAAGGGATGACAAAGCGCGATGCTGGGTGGTGTAGTGGTAGGGCAGGTGTCCAGTATAAAGAGGCTACAGCCATGGCTTAGCCAGAATATGACATAGTACCAGAGTTGCAGTGGACCGGTTAGAATGGCCCAGTCAAAGCCATGACCTAAATTCAATCATGTATCTGCAGCAAGGCACAAAAATTGATATTCACAGATGGTTTCCATCCAGTCCAACATGATTGACATAAAGAAGGGTCGTTAATGTCAATTTCTGCGAAAGCTGGTTGAGACAAAAGACTTGCCTTCGTATCGCTAGTAATTGGAAGTACTACAAAGTACTGAATGAATGCAGAGGGCCTGAACACAAATGCCTGACGCTTTTATTTGCATTTTTTAAGACAATTTATAATTTTTCTCCCAATTCACAATTAGTCTTTAATTTCTGTTTACCTGTCACAAAAAAAGGTTAAATACATTGACGTTTGTGGAAAAAAGTTAAAAAGTATGTATGTTTTTGTTTTTTTGTAAATCACAAGATACATTTTCTAAATTGCCAAAATTGATAGGAAATTCCTCAAATGGCAAAAAAAACAACAACAAAAAACAACTTGAAGAAATAAGTCAGGTTGATTTTATCTGAGGCCATCAGCTCTTGTTCTTTACTTTGTGATGTGTAAGGTGTTCAATAAGTGCAAATGACCGCCGCAACATCGAAGATTATTAGGGGCTGTGGAGATTTCCTTCCAAAACAGACCACCTCTGTTTTTGTTTGTGTACTCCTGCGTAACAGTTATTGCATAGAGCACAGCTTAAGGGAATTACGGCTTTGCTGTTTAGGCAGCATTAAGCCTCAAGAGCCCAATATAAGGAGAGCGGACAGTGCACTTTTGAGGCAGGCAGCTTGGTAGACGCCGCACAAGCAATAATTAACTCGAGGTTGATGTGGTATACATGAATAAGGCAGAAGTGATTTCTTACCCTGGTTTTTCACATGTTTTCTTTAGTCTTAGAGTCGACTCCGACAACGTCTGGTGCCTGTGAAGAAAAGCACAGAGGAGAGATCAATGACTCGCTCCCTGAAGCATCGGCTGCCATTTCCCTGCTTGATAGACCAACAGGCCATCATGGCCATTAGCATAAACAAACAAAAATATGCCTCTGCAAAAGCGGAGCATCAATTACAGTAAAACAAAGCTCATCTTGTGATGGCAATGCACCTGCCCGATAGGAGGTAGTTATTTCTTTCTCGTGCACCAGGAGAATTTATTAGTCGTATCTGCAGTGAAATCATCTCCTCAAACATAGAGCCGTTTGGCACCGACACGGAATACATTATCATTGGGGACAGATTTGAGATATTTGGACAAAATATTAGCAATGTCTCTTTTGCCAACAAGCTCATTATTCATCCCTAATAGGGCAGAGATGTATCCTCAGTTCTCTGTAGGACAGGGACAGCAGGCATCCAAAGGTTACGAAAACCAGAGTGGGCCGATGCCAAAATGATACGTCAAGCAGAAAGATCTTTCTCCCCCCAATAACGCTGAGCACCAAGCAGTTGTTTTGTATTTTGTGAATGTGCGTTGTACCAATACGTCATTGCTGCCATTGCACCTTGTGCGTGGAGATAAGTGGTGTTTTTCTGACTGGTATTTAATTTCATATTTGCCTGTCACGGCAATTAATGGAGATCAATATAACCAGACGCAGCACATCCCCCCAGGAAGTCGTTTGGCTAGACAAGTCCATAGGAGGGGATTACACAAAACAACTCTTTCAGAAGGCGGCGAAATGAGTCATGCCATCTGTGTTTTGACATCAGCGCTGGGCATGTATTGGTTCTCTTTGCTGATCAATTCTCTAATCACAGCCTCAGGGTGTGGGGGGCTTCAGTCACTGACATTTTTTTAATATATTGGTTGTATTGCTTAACGTCTAGGGTATATGGATGGGTGTGATGCAAAAATACAGAAATATGCACCGAGATGCGCTTTTTACTGCTCTTCACATATGCATCCTTGACGTTCATTTCTCTGGCCTTTTTGAAAGCAGGTTGAGGGAAATGGATGGGCACATCTTTACGTTCTGTGCCGACTGCTAAAGGTTCATGAAGTGAGGAGTGAGGAGGTCAACACCATCTCATTGATTACTATAGATCGGTTAACAGCTGGAGTAGCTAAATTTGATTTGTTGCAGCTATGTGACATTTATATCCTCCCTATCTTTAAGTGCACACACACTTTTATGTTCGGCCCACATCCCACACTGCCTATGACCGGCAGATAAATAATGCACCGTCTCAGCTTCTGTCCAAACTCGTGCAAAGTCAAACTGTGAGCAAAGTGCTGAACCTTTAGGTCTACAAAACAGTTGACACAGGGTTGCACGGCACATGTTGTGCACGATAAAGACAATACTACTGCTTTTATGCACACACAATCAGCAGTTGCAATCAGCCACAAGCGCAGTACAATATAGTGGTCCAGCAGAGCAAATAGCCACCCTCAGAACTGAGGGGTGGCCGGACAAGGCCAGATCAACCATCAGTCACCATTTGATTGGGTTTGCGGAGTGATTAATGATGAACCATGCAACCACCGCAGATAAGATTAGACCTTCACAGGTGATGAAGGGCATGGACTGTGGATATGCGTGAGAGGGGGGGAAGAGAGGGAGGTGGCTCTTGGGACAAAGAAAAAAAACAATGCCATCAGATGACCTGCTTCACTATAAGAGAAAGAAAACATTTACCATGAAGTGTGATATTCTAAGAGAAACAAGAATCATGAGGCACAAAACAGATAATGTTTGGTGACAGATGAAAAGTTCCTACAAGGTCTTTATGCATAAAGCCGTCAAAGCCAGCTGTAAAAACAAGGCAAAGGGTGATTGATGACGTTGGAAAAGTTGAAATCAATTCCTTTCAAGCACTGTTTTTCATATAAAACTGAGAATCAACCAGCAAAACTGGTGCAACAATTTGCATTTTAAGGAATGTTTCTGACAGAGATCGAATTTCCAAATTAGCTTAATTACAAATTTTATTTAAAAATGTCAAACTAGTCTAAATAAGACTATCTTAGTCTTATTTAGTTATAGTTAATTATTACAATAAATAAATTAATACATTTCTAGCTTTATTTTGACTAACTATGGACACATCAAGCTATTTTCTTATTGATTAGATGACAGAATTGTAGCATGCTTTTAAATTCAGATGTAAACATGTACAAGCTCAAATTGAGTACAGAGCAAACTTTGTCACAGTTCCAGGTTGTGCTTAGGATGTAATGTTACTAAAATAGGAATATATTAAAAGTTTAGAACAGCCTTTTGAACATTTTCTACCAATATGAAGCGCTTTCCTGACAACCACAGGGCAACCGTCTCAGGGTTGGGAACATCAGCATTTATGTCTTTAGCACTGTTGCTAAACTAGTTAAAGCTGGATGCAAATTTCTTGCTCCAACACAGAAGCTTTCTCAGTCACGTGTGTTGTGACAGCTTTTAACTTCTAATAAGCTGACATAGTTAAGCCCTAAAATATTCATACTATATACATTTATATTCATACCATATTCATACTTTTGAAAAATTACTACAACTCAACCTAGAAAGCTCGTGTCTGATTAAAAAAGAATGAAACATGTTCCAAAGGATAGTAAACAGATGAGTATTAATTCCAATCTGTTTTGGTTTTGTTAAAAAATGGCAGGTGAAAATTATTTATATTGTTTCTTTTAGAGTCGATGGAAAATTCTTGACTTGCATTACAGCAAATAAACTCTTCTCATAATTGTTGAACAGTTTTTTTCAACATTTCCACAGATATTTTGACAAATTACCTTTGGTGATGAGCTGCACTTCTTAAAAGGCATCTTTGCCATCACCCTAATCTTTGGCTCCCACCACAGGTTCGAGGCTGGACTCTGGCAGGGCTGCTCCAAAGCATCTCAAGAAATGTGTTGAAAACAAACAGAAACAAATTGCTTTAACTTCGGCCATGGATCAGTTTGAGCTTAGCTTTTCCTCCTAATGCCACCCACAAAAGAAAAGCTCATCAACCAAAATCATTTTGAGAGACACAGCACACAACAATTGAGGGATACTAATATCCAACATTTTTAAAATTAAAACAAAAATGTTTAGTTAGAATTAAAAATCCCAAACATGTTAATTTGAGAACATAACTCATTGAACATTATATTTACAAACTAAATAAAAGGTGATTATAATTCAGTTAACTAATTGGTAATATGAACACTCCTCCAGTTTATTTTTATATAGTGTACAGTCACCAAAAACTAGAAGTAAATGCACCAATAGACTTGTTAAACTTCCATAAAGTAATATGATTTCATGATGTGGAGCTTGAAACAAATTGATTGGCACAACCATGTGAACTATAGTTATGGAAGGGGACCATTATCATCACATTAAATGATTAGTAATTGGCGCAGAGCCCAATGACAAGTTAACATGTGGCAGAGAGGTCTGGCGTCGTTGATGAAGCAATTTCTGATGGCAAGTTAAAAAAATAAATAAACAAATAAAAAAAAAGATCACCTGGTGTGAGAAACAAGTGTGGATGAAGTGCTACAAGACCTCAAAATGTACTACAGCAGAGATGTAACCTTGAAGCATTAAACTGCAAACAACTAATGTGTTTCATGACATGCTCGGCTGAGCGGAGAATATATCAAGAGACAATTGAATTGGTCCGGGGAAAAGACAGAAATTACAGGAAGCATCACTAAGACACTTCAAGAAGCTAGAGGGTAGAATTATCAGAGGACAGCTGCAACGATACAAAGTTCCTAATGTGTCGAGAAGAAAAGATAATTTAAGGAAGCTCCTGTTAAGTGGAACTACATATGAAAGGCGGTCAGTTGAATACAAATGCTGCTAAGTGCACCTTTCCGCGAGTGTGTCTAATTCTGTGAAAAAGGAGAAAAGAAAAAAAAACTCAAAAGAAAAGCATCAGCAGTCATTTCCAGTGCGTTCCAGTTTGGCAGCTTGTCAGCGTTTCCATGCTACTTTACAGGTAAAGGCCAAGGAGGCAGGGAATTGCTGACAGTCTAGTATATCCAACAACTAAGAGTTAAACGATGACGAGACAGGTGCTGTGTATACGGTGAGTCCCCAAGCGGCCCTTATTTCACCCTACAAAGGGGTTTCCCTCATCAGTCATATTTACTGCTTTTACCACAGTGTACACCCTATACTTTCCCACACCTTCCCTTCCCCCCTTATATTCATTTCTGCCCATGCATGCGCCTGGCTGCAAATAGCCCCCGATGGAAGGTGGCAAGGACAGGTAAGAGTCATTCCTCTGTCAGTACTCTGTGAAGCAGAAGAGAAAGAAATGACTTGATGCTCAGCTATCCTAAAAAATGTAAATGACGGATTATGCCGGTGATTGTTTCCAGTTTTCTGTTTGCAAAAAACGAGAGGAGGAGGGACGGGGGGGGAAGAAAAGTCTCACTGAGGTTCTAATTACAATCATTTTCGCTGTACTTACCTTGCTCCAATTAGTTGAGCTTCTCTAGTGTGTTTACAGGGACCTCTTTGCTCCAGCTGTAAAATGGGTCACCAGATGTACAATATAGTGGGGGGCCTCAATGTGGTGCTTAAGCTGCTGCGCGTTTCCAATACATTATAGCAGTGATCCGTCTCAAATGACTACAATTATTCAAATGTCAGGCTTAGCTTAGCGAACTCACGGTGGCTTGCTGACAGCGTACCTTAGAGGTGTGTCAAAAGATTAATGGCAGTGGGATTTCTGTGACGGGGGCATATTGTACGTTAGAACACTAATTCTGGGATATGTAGCTGGTGGATACTATGAAACTTTAAAAAGTCATTTGTATGCATTGCTTTGTTTCCTTTTTGAGGTAGCTGAATATGAGTAATTATCATACGAACAGTTTAATCATTTTTTAGTCAATGTGTCCTACTTGAGTGTGGCTAGGTGGTGTTAAAAACTTGGCCTAAGAGTAGTTTTGTTCAGTATAAGTTGTTTATCATGAAATCAAAGGAATGTAAGGAACTTGATAAAGGACATTAATTTTTTTTCCACGTCTACAGTTCATTTAGGTTGCAAGAAAGCAAAAGAGAGTTAGACCTCTGCAGATAACAGGAAGGCTAAATAGTCTGAAGCAGTTACGCTCTATTTAATCCTTGATAGAGGCAGTCGACCTCTTCATGATGGATATTTGGCAGTCTTTTAGAAGTCTTACATGGACAATTTAAAATGTCAGCTGTGTTATAATTTTTGTTAAAGTAGTTTAACTCTCTCACTCATGCAGTCGCTTCCCCAATGTGGTCGCTTTGTCTGAATTTGCTGCAGCCATGAATAACAGCACACATGTTTGGTGAATCCCAACTAGGTATATGACCATTGAAACAGACAAAACAACACATTTTAGCTAAACTGCTAATGAGTTGCTTTAAAAATGCAGCTCACCATGTGCTATTAGATATCAAAATCAACCAATATTAAACCGCTATTCAATTCTACAGCAACAACGCAAGGAATGAGGAGGAAACTGATCCTAAATCAATAACAGCAGATAAGTATTCCAGAATCAAGGTTGAGGTTTCCTTATCAGTCACCCAAGTAAGAAGGGGTTGAACAAAAGTGCTGCAAGACGGCACACAAGTATAACAAAACAAGCAACATTGCAACAATAAATAATTAGGAAAAAGTTGATAGTAAAAATACCATTAATTACCTTTGTCTTTTGTAATTGTAATTAGTATCTGTTATCTTGTTCACCATCTTCACCAGATCTGTACTTTTGCTTTAACCTTTATGGTACCAAGGCAGCAGGGTGATCCCCCAATAACTGTCAAATTCAAGTAAAGTTTGTCCATGTTGGTTTAATGCATTGTATAAAATCTCTGTTTTAAGTGGTACGAGCAATTTGTGTTTGTCCCACAATGTGTTGTACACAAACAACAAATCTCATCATTTATACTCTCCAGGGAAGGGGAGATGGAGTCGACAAATTTCCATCTGCCGTTCGAAACAGGCTAGACAGAATTGCCCTGAAAGTGCAGGTTAGAGGAAGAGGAAATCCTACAGATTTGTTTCTGTTCATTTCCTACAAGCAATTTCACGAAAAAAATGGGGGATATATTTTTTAAACCACATTTTATCCGACATCAGTTCTTGATAACAGGTGACATTTACTGATTTTAAAGCTTTCAAACCACGAATCACCATTGACTGTTAATCCAGTTTTGTAAGCCAAATGGATGAGTTATAAATTTGTCAGTGAAATTAGGCAAATTAAAAAATCTTATTCAAACTTTTTTATGAGGATGTTTTCACACCTAATGGTGTATGTAGTAGACTTGGTTGAATTGGGGGCTAATATTACAATATGTTACATTTTCAGCTGGGGTGGTTGACTTCAATGCTGCAGGGTCTCAAAAGAACCAAGAACTTCAAAAAACTTCCTCCCCTCGCCTGTGGTGGCGCTGTTCCAAGGACCACCAATGGAAACAACACAAAATCCTCTAAAGAAGATATGGTTGCAATGTAAATAAAAATGCAGTAGCATTTCAGAGGTGGCAGGATTTCTCTTTTGTCCGGCTAGTATTAGACTTGTGCGTTTGTTTTGGTTCTATTTACCCAGAATGCCCTGCACTATAGTTCTCTTCCTGCTTTTGGAGCGATCTCCGGTCTGCTTGGCATCCAGATATGCATACAAACCACAATAGAGTTCACTTGAACCAAACCAAGACATAAGGTTTTAGGTCAGAGTTAGTTTTTTTGGTCGTCATTAAAGTTCGATTACGTATTCACACCTCCCCAAATGAACCAGACTTTCTCGGCAAACAAAGTGCAGTTTGATTAAAGTGGACTAAATAGGGCTGGTGTGAATTCATCCTAAAAAGTTGATTTTTATAACCTGACAGATTAACATGAAAGAATAAAATTGTGAAAACCAAACACTAAATGTCCTATTTACACAATTCAAAAGATCATTGGCTGTGTTATAATTTCTTTTTAAAAGTGATGAATTCAGAAAATGAGAACCAAGAACATTCCTCTCTGCAATGTGGCCAGTTCCGCTGATTCACTGCTCTTTAGTATGACCACCACACCATCTGGTCTGTTCACTGAAGCCATTTATAATGCAGAATATACGGTAAAGTCTATTTACTCTTCACAAGATAACAGAAAACAAATTCACATTTTAATTCAAGTGACATTTTTATGGTTCTCCCCAAATTTTCTGTAAGAAAAAACTTGGAAAAGGCCATTGTCCCTTCTATTAAACAAAGGTTAGTTTCAATTTAGAAAATAATCAAAACAAGTTTGTTTTCGTTTCTTGTAAAAATCTCTTTATATTTGGTCTAATGTACAGAGCATGCGCTGTAAAACCGAGAAAGCAGTAAAACTGCAGTCAGTTTTTATTTATTTTTTTTGCTGGCCTGTTGTTTTGTAATCTGGCAGGACTTTCAGGTCCCCCTGGTGTCAGGACTGAACTTAATGAGCATGTAAAGTGTAAATCCTGCTACTGGCAGACTGATCTCCGCTGTCTCCACAAAAAGATTTACCATCTTCCACCAAGCTCTAAGAAGCCAAATGTTTTTTACTCAGGAGAGAAAAAAAACTCGAGATTTTATATTGATTCTTTCAATTCACGGTCCTACCTCTTGTGTAATTTGGAAAATGGAATTGTTCTATGAAAGACAAAAATATAGCCTGACTTTAATGGAAATTCTACGGTTGGAAAATTCATGCTGCGTAAAGTGTTTTACACTTTAAAATTTAATGCAAAGTCGAAACTTCAATTATATGCACATGCTGCTGGTCTGCTGCTTACGTTCTGGAATCAAATGTAAATGGACAGAGCTGTAGGAGGCAGTGTGTTTTCCTTTCACAGCAACACTTGGTCCAAAAGGACTCAACTACCCTAAACATTACAAAATAGAAGCTCAATGATCCCGAAAGGATCTGAAGGCATAAGAGTTTCAAATACTATTTTCCTGCTTAGCAGTTATAAACTAACAGAAAATTAAGCAGCTAAACATCATTTTTGGAAATTAGTTGCATGGAACAGCTAAAAGCACAGTTTCCTTGTAGCAAAAAAAACCTTAGGTTCAATTCCACACTTAGGATCTTTTTGCATCGCGACATGTTCTTTCTTCTCTTTTATTTGAGTTAGTTTTCACAAACGACTTTGATTTTCTCCCATGTTCCAAAAACATGCATGTCAGGTGAACTAGTCTCTAAATTTCCCTTAGGAATGAGTGTTGAGTGTTTGCCTGCTGTGATAGAAAGGTGACTTGCCCTACTCTGCATGTATGCACGATGGATGATGGTTTCAGTGGAAACTATACAGTTATTTTTCTTTAAAAAAATTTTTAAACACCACTGTTGCCCCTTCAATGGCTTTGGTAGTAACCGATGAAAGACTGCCAGCGAGGACGCATATCAGAATATCAGAAAAAACAACTTAATGTAGCTTTCTTGCGCTCTAAATGTTTAAAATACATTCAATAATAACTGAACTGGATATTTTTTTTGTTATTCCTCCAACAAATACAAACAGTGTCTGTTCGTATCAATGTGCCACAAGAGTACTAACATGGTAAAATGTTGTTTCTTCTTTACATCTGAAGATGGCGTTTAAAAAAATAATTTACATATCTGATGATAATTGCTATGAATACAGAGAACATCTCTATGATCTGTGGGTAGAACAATGAAAAACGCATGATATTTGATTCTCAAAATGGAATTCACCGTTAAATGCAGAAAATTATAGATTATCTATTCCTCATCCGGATTTTCCCTAAAAATCTGCATGTTTTTACTGTTTACACCAAAATTCTCAGAAAACCATATAGACCGTATTCGCTGTTGATGCTCCCTGTTTCATATATGCTTTATTTTCAGACATACAGGACATGTTAATAAAAAGGGTTAAAGAACGTTTTTTCTTTTTTTAAATATAGCTTTCTTTAAATTCCCATTAAACATAATTTCAAACAAAGAGGGTGTTTTGAATATGTTTACTTTGTGAGCCATATACAGAGAAAAACTGAAAGAAAATGGGATATAGATTCATTTGAAGATAAAAACGAGAGCTACATGGACACAAAATGGGAAGTCCCATATCTCTCTAGCTGAGAGAAGGTCACTCTTGACTTCGATGTGCGTTATCTGCATAATTATGTTTTCTGACAGCACAAAGAACTTAGGAAATGACTGATTAAAGACATTCCCAGTAGCAGTAATGGCTCTTCATTCTAATCAATTCCTTGTTATCAATAATAACAAATGGGTAGAGACAGGACGAAAATGAGGCTTTTGTACAGATGTATTCTGATAAACACGGGATCACTTTGTCTTCCCCATTGACTGGAGGCACTGACAAAACAACAGCAGCAGAGCACAGTTCAGACTATTTTTACCCTGCACTTCGACAGCCAAATCCATCAAATGTGAGACTGCTTCCTAAGCATTTGAATTGCAAGGACAAGGGTTAGCCTGAGCTCACCCAGACAGTTTATCTACAAATGCACCAACAGTCCAAAACATTTTGCTCCACTATATTTTTTTTTTTCATGCACCTGAAATTGCCCCCCTCCCCCCCAAAAAAGAGCCTCAGATGTAAAATCCTTCTACGGCACAGAGCACCAAAATGCTCCGTGTGCAACAGATGAATTTAATGTCAGCATTACAAGTCAGACAATGTAGTGGAGAGGTTATTATTTATGCCTTTAGAAAAAAAAAAAAAAAAGGAATCCCACAATGTGAGCTTACAATGTGGGCAGTGTAGATATTTTTGGAAAATGGATGACTGAACACGGTTTTAAGCTTTTTTTTTTATTTTTTAAAGCAGACTTATAATTACTGCATTTTCATGACACTCAATTTACTCTGCTGATATTGTTACACCACATCATGTCTGTCACAGCTATTGGTCTATTCGTACTGCAATTAAAATACAATGCTCCAGGCGCTGTTGAAGAAACTGGCAAAAAAGAAAAAAAACTGAGTGTGGCTGCTGCTTAGGTTTCACTAACTTTTAATGAGGGGCAGACAACTCATACTCAGTGGGATACATGCATTAATGTTGATCCTCTGTTCGCACATGGACTGCCATGCCTCAGCGTTGCCATGGTTGTCTGTTGCAAATCTTGACACACTGAATAAGACGTTCAGTAATTAATTAATTTCACAGGTGCTGCTGAAAATTCAAAGAGCACCATATGTAACAGTTTCCCTGCATGCCGAATTATGCAGGAAAAGTTACGATAAAATATGGAGAACAAGTGCATCCTAGTCAACAGCAAAGAGAAGAAGAACAGATCGAACGGCTGCTGACTAGAGAAAGACAAGTTATCAGGGTTTGTTGCACTGGATTGAGTTCAGAGGTGGACAAGATCTGATGTTCAAATATTGGACAAGATTGAGTGTCTTGCTAAGGTATTCACACACCCTACCGCCATAAATTTTAATGTTCTTGAGATTTTAAGGTTAATAAAGAGTAATGCATAATTGCAAAAGAGGATAGAAATTGATGCAGGGCTTGTTAATACAAGCAAATCATTTTTACTAGCTTTGCACATCTACTGCTTGAAATTTCTGTAAAACCTATTAAAGTTGCAGTATGTAACTTATGAGAAAATGTATCTTGCATATTTATTAAAAATGTTGCTTTGTCGTCACAGTATAAGACATATAATCTAGAAAAAAAAAGAGCTCCTCTGCCTTCTCCCAGTACTAACATAAACAACCCAGACAGAAACAACCAATCAGAGCCAGGAGGCGGGTCGTAGCACTGTCAATCAAATTTGTGTACATGTCGTTCACATCCTCCCTGTTGCTCTCTGCTACACTATGTCGTCTAAAAATATGCATATTTCTTTTTACAGAAGTTACATACTGCAGCTTTAAGATCAGGCCGATTGTAAGGAGATTATTAATTACAATTTCTGAGTGTTTACACAAATTCTCAATTGGTCATAGATCTGGACCTTTCCAGGACCATTGTGTGTCATCCTTATATAGCTCTGGGTGTAGGTTTAGGGACAATGCCCTTACACAAACCATTGAAGTTTGTAGAAATGACAATGTTTTCATTAACTTAATGTTATTTCATTAAATTTTTTTAATCTTTCCTGCTGTATTGCAAAGTAAATTCATATTTTGATCTATCATGCTTTACACACTGAGAATTGGTGCAACAGTGAAATTTAGTCCACACAAAAAAAACTTAAAAAAAAAAAAAAAAAAGAAAAGCAACTGCTGATTCCCTTACCCCTGGACTGACTAATATGTACAAAATCTCCTATTAACAGAACTGACTTTGGATAATGAAATTTTGATCTATGACATTTTGTATGGTAATAATCAGAAACGTGTCATTTTCCTGCAACAACGTCCTAAACTAAAATCTAACGTCCAACGTAAATTCATTGCAAAAGACGCAGAAGCACCAGATGCAGAAGTGCCTACTCTGAGCATGACAGAGCATTTGCAGCAATTATTGCAAACGTGTTTGACTTTTCTCGCAATGGCCATGTCACTGAGTGATCTATAACTGCTTACAAAAGTGATAAGAGTTTGATTAGCCAAGTGAAAAAAGTGTACGCTGACGAAGAAAATCAACTCACCCCAGCCCAAGCTGGGACCATGGTACTTCTTTTTAAAAGTACAAATCGTCTAAAAAAATTACTATAGATTTCCAATTTGCTGTTCATGCATTTGGAAGAACAGTAGTGCAGCCATAAATCCCTAGCCTTCTAAACTTTCATTTAGCTTCTGCCTTCCATTTTATGGCAGCAGCTGCTCCTCGTGTTCTTCAGTCATTCAGTCACCCAAAAAAAAAAGTGCGACTTGAGAAAAGGAGATCCTTTTCTCAGACCATTACCACCCATTTCCCAAAGGTGCAAACCCCATCACACAGTGTTTTTAGAGACTGTGAGAAAGAGGCTTGGCAGAGTAGAAGAATACATTTCTGCTTAATTAATTCCTTTCCTTACTTTAGGTATTAAAAGGCAATGGTCTGTTTAACAACTTTCAGCGACACTAAACGGGCAATTAGTCACAGCCTAATCATTTTTCATACATTTTATGTGTATGCCTGGGGTGGTGTGTGCTCCCGGGAGGGTCATCCCACTAGCCATCTTACTTCCACACCTCCTTTTTTACAGCTTCCCACTTCTACAAAGGATTAAGTCATTTCATTTCCTTTGTTCCCAGGTAGTCTGCTGTTATCCAGGCTAGATTCAGTTCTAAAATAAGACCCAATCTTAGAAAGCATGGCACTATGTCTAGTTTGTCTACCATTAGGATTCACCATGTTTATTAGACGGCTATAATGGCAAGCAGAATGCCTTTGCAGCTTCTTTGTGAGCCGGACTGATACGCCGAAGCTTTGCCTCTCTTTGACATATTGGAGTTTGTGGTGTTCTTTCACAGAAGCTTAGTAAAGTAACTGTTGTGTTTGTCTGCACCGACTCAGATCTACGGCAGCGTTTGTGTGATGTGTTCTTGGCAAAGTAACTACCCCCGAATCTGAAATCCAAACATTGAATGATGAGCCCATTTGAGGGAAAGGCTGTCCACCTTCTGCTGTGCAGGCATTTGATTTTTGTTTTGACAATCTGCTGTTGCTATCTGTTGCGCCTCTGTTCTCTCTAACATGTTACTTTTCCAGACAGCATCCAGGAAACTCGAGTTCCACAGTGCAAGCGCAGCTGCTGTCGGCACATCCAGGTTTGTGTTGGATTCCTGCTCGGCAATGACAGGAGGCCAACTCAAGCTTGGGTGAAATCACACAAATAGAACATCTTGCACATGTACTTATATCTGTTGAACATTTAAACATTTTTGCCAAGCTGTAACCTCACAGTTAACTGTATTTTATTGGATTTTTAGTCATTGATTAACGCAAAATACAGCATAATCATGAAGAAGAGGCAAGAATGATACCTAGTCTTAATTTCTTTATTAAGTGAAAGCTGATTTTCAACAAGACTTCCTTTAAGTTTTCAGTTCAACTCTCTCCAGGTGTTAAGAAATGGGGTCATTAGGACCCCACTAGTTTTTTTACTCTGAGCGCAATCCCGCAGCGTCACACTGATCCTGCGTGCGCTTTTACGAGGGTTTTTTGTGTGGTTTCGGAAACTGATGGACTGACAGGGACGTCCCCCACCACACTTCACCATTGTCCGACCGTGACATTTGCAGCGCTCTTTCTGAGCTGAGACTGCAGAAGTGTTAAACAAAAACTAGTCTTGGGAATATCAGACCAAATCTTACATTGTCAGAAAAATAACCAGCACATCAGGGATTTCTTGAGCAGGAAACATCAGGTAAAAAAAAAAAAGGAAGTATTCTTAAAGATTTCTTTCATAATTACAGAACATTAACAATCTACACTTTCACGAGTGACAGTTATGTTTGCTATTGTTCTGTTCAGACAATATCCATGTTCCTACCTAACCCATCAGTTGGTTGTATCATTTCTGCTAATAGAGGAAAAACCTCAGCAGTTTGCATCAAACTGTCAGCAGTGCAACAGCACAGAAGATGATGCGTTTCTGTTCTGACTTTTGATTTGCTGATCACACTACTATGCAAATGAGGTGAACCAAGTTAGCATAATATCTGCTGGCTTATTAGCCTTCCATTCTTCTGAATATGGATTTGCATTTCCAACACGACATCTTTAATAACCTTCAAAAAAATATGAGCTCTAACTCTCTGTTCCTAAGAAAGTGTCTAAAAAAAGGCAATTGATATGTTCACACTAATCTCCATTCACAAATAACACACAAAATCAGGTTTATGGTCATGTATTGTTACCGGAGATTTAATTACTATTTTAAAAATCATACCATATCAAACCGTTAACCTAGATTTTGAGTCAATCACCCATCAAATGCTAAGGTCAACTAAGAGTCCGAGATAGAACGGAGTTTCATCCATCAGGTAGGCTAACCCTCCTCAAGCAGATATAGCAACATCTGACACACAGACAACAATGACACAGCACATTCTGCAGGGGTTTGCCCATTTCACACCGTCATTTTCCAGCAGCTAGTATTTCAATTTGTCTACAGTCCTCCATGACATTTGTCTACAAAGCAGAGACCATGACGAGTGCTGTGCTGCAGTGAGAGCCACAGGTGGAGTGTCCACAAAAGCATCTATGACTCGACACTCATTATTAACCTTTTAAGACTCAATAGACCTTTTATTCCTTCTTCTTTTTCTCATTACCTGCAGGGGGTTGAGGGAAAAGTACAGGAGTAACTGATAAAATCAATGATTTGTTACATTAGCGTGTGTACCAGTAACACAGAAGTCCCCGCACTGAAACCAAGTCACAGCGATTACCGAAGGTGTCAAAACTGGCTGCTTGACAAGTCAATTTGCAACGCAAGAGTCAAAATTAGCTGCAACTTAAAAAAAAAAAAGACCAATAAGGCAAGGCCAAAGTAATGTTCACTGAACAAAGGTGATTTTTTTTGTGTCTATGGTCACATAAAACCATGAACAATAACGGGGATTTAAAACATGATATGCAAGAAGGAAGAAAAGCAAGAGACACTCAACCCAACAGGAGAAAGGATTGTTCCTAGAACGAGTATGATGAAATGGGAGCAATGTTAATCTATATTAAATTATTTTAGCGTTCATAAATCAAAAAGCCCCATAATCTATCAAAAGCAATCTGAAGGACGATCTTCTTGCCTTTCCAAAGAGTAATCTCTGTTACATAAAAAAAAAAAATCCTAGGCTCCCTGCATCTGGATTGGAATTTATCAAGAATCGCTGCTTTGACCCAAATGTTTTTATGAAGACCTAATGAGAGGCAGTAATCAAAGGGGTCAAGAATTAAATGTACTTTTAATCAACCTAATAGCTACTCTCCACTAATTAGCTTAAACAAAAATGTAATAATCATGACTACCAAAACAAACACACTAAACCTATTAATCTACACACTAATTAAACTAAAGAACCTCATACAAAATAGAGGAAATTAACTTTTAAAATAATATTATTAAGATTATTAAGAATTATTGTGCACTGGCTAATCTCAGAAGCCTACAGAAATAAATATTAATTGGAAGAAGGAGGAAGATTAATGTACAGGCCTAAAATTTCCTGGACCTATCAGCTTGACCAACACCAGAACCACTACAACACCAGTAAAACACCTTACTTGTCTGAAACTTGGTGTTTCAGTCACTGACCCAAATTGATCTCAACAGGTGTGTGGGTCTGAACCATCTCAGCTTGGATGGGGATTCTTGGAGCAAATTGTTTGATTTGGAGGTCATGCTAAGGCAGCTCTGGTACAGTTCATTGGAGGGCTCAGTGTGTTTGGATCATGCAGGTTCTGGATTTTCAATGTGTCGGTGAGAAAGTCTTTTACATAACTCGCTGTTTGAGATTAATAATTCTCCACTGTGAAATGAGAGAAAAACACACTTGGTTTACGCAGAAGACAAGAAAAACGTAGTGGAAGATATTCAAAAACATTTAACGCTACTAAATTTCAAGGTCATACAGTCTTGAGCTCTCTGACCCAGTCAAACTAGATTGTTCTTTCCGATTCCCTGAACTTCCCAGAAGCATGCGTTTCCTGGCAGATGAGTCGCCACAAGATGGTGGTCAACCAGTCAGAAGTAGGTTTACTGGAAACACGGGAGTGACATCATATTAGACAGCCAATTATAAATGGATTCCAGTTCTTTCTACATGTCTGAAAGACTTCTCATACTCCACTGATGTAACTTTGAGCATAATTGAAGCCTTTTTTATATTCCACCATTTCAAACACAATAATCCCAGTAAATAAAAGAAAGGTTCACAATCAAAGTTTGACAATCCAGGTTGAAATTTGCAGTCATTTTTAGATCATTTTAGAGCTTTGACAAAATGAGATTATTCATATAACAGAACCTTGTAATGACGGGCACTCAGACAATTTTCATTTAGCATGAGAACTGATGAAGTCATACAGTCCAATAGATGCCTGGTACACCCCTTTAATACATGACAAACTTGTTTTGATTACATCTAAAGTCCAGGAAAGCCAATTGAATTAATGTGAAAAAAAGAAAACTCTTCCCAAATGCCAAATATGTACCAGCACTACAAGAGAAATATGGCAACTGAAAATCAAGAAGATTATTTTGATCTTGGATCCTGATGTTAACGTAAAATCAAGACAAAGGTCTTGCTTTTCAGAGTGGAAAATCCTTAAAGCAGTAATTTATAGAGCGTATTACAGAGTTAAGTATTTTGTTTCTTTATTACATGTGAAAAAGTTGTTGCTGGAGAGGCAGAAAGCAGCTCATCCAGGCAGGCGGGGAGCAGAGGCACAGCTGCAGGTTGGATTGAAGGCCTGATTAGTAACCTCACTAATGGGATGTAATAATTTTCTTACTTAATGAACATCATTTATTTTTAACCAAGTCCACAACTGTACATGATCAGGGTTGTAGCTGCATCTGTCACACTTGAATGGAAATTAATGCTGATTAAAATGAAGCAAAATGTCCATTTTGTGGTTGGTACTCATGCTTGCTGTTAAGTAGTGAAAAAAAGAGCACATCCTACTCAAATTGCAGCATCATTTTCTTTATAAGTTAGTTGGCAAACATCTTTTTTTTTTTTTAGTTGGCTCAAATTGATCTCCGTAGAAAGCAAAGTTCGAGCGTTGCCACTGTTGCCAATTTTTTTCTCCTAGAACAAAAAAAAGTCTTTTGTTGTTCAGAGAATATTACTTTTATCTGTAGGCAGTGCTTCAAAGAAGTTCAAGTGTTTGCTATTGCCAAAGGTACTTGTTTAAGGCTTTTATATATTCCTGGTTTGTCTCAGGCTTTTCATGGGAATAAGTGCAGCATCCTCAGATAAGTACAGTGCCTTGTGCTTGAATACCAAAGCTGACTAGTCAGGCCCGTTAAAAACTCAGATGTTCGAGAACTTAGCACCGACTCACTGCAAGCTGAATACTAATTCTACCAGACTTTTCATAGTCAGGAATCTTCATTTAAGGTCTCTCCTCCTCCCCTAAGTCTACTGAGAATGTAAATGTTTTTATTATTATTCTTTTCTTTGTCCCATACAATTTCTTTGATCGCAGCAGGGACCAAATTTATCTATTATTAATGATTTTGGAGAAAAAAATAAATAAAAATTCATAGCCCTGTGTGTTTATTGCTCTACAGAGCTCCTATGTTGCTGTTAATCCTCTTGCCTTTAATTAACATAACAAAATCATTAATGTCTCTTTTTTTATCTTTATAATCGTGACTTAAATCCCTTTAGCGACTGCGAAGCATGCCTAATCGTGAGGAAATGGGTTATGATGCGTCTTATTCGCCTTGTTTTCTGACTTGCAGCAGCAGCTGAATAAACTTAAATGGGGCTTATACTCAGCTGCTGTTTCAAGGTGATGTATTATTATTACCAAGTAAGATTTTCTTTCTTTCTTCTTTTTTTTTTACTCTGACTCATTTGTGCATACCTCCTGTCATATGGTAAAAAAAAAAAAAAACATGCTAGTTTCACAGATTTTATGGAGCAATCATGTAATTTCCACAGATCTAGATGGCTGTGACCAGAAAATGTGGCCACATTCTGAATATATTCTGTTGACATACAAGTTTCTGTAAACATAATGGATATATGCCAGATCAGACTGTTTGCTTGTTTGACACTGGAAACACACAAAAACACAAATGTGCCATTTCATTAACTTTATCTTTAAGTCTTAAAGTTGTTTTCAGATAATCGTATTCCGAAAATTTTGAACATTTATGAAACACACAAACTGGTTCTCCATCCTACTGTGTGATGACTCACTGTTGCTTTTGTACTTTCAGGTACAAAATCCTATTATTCTCTGACATCCCCCCCCCTCTCTCTTTTGAGTGTATTCTACCTCGACAATGGATTGGAACCCATGTGGTAGCTGCCCATCTCAAGCCTTTGATGCAGTTTTATTGAGAAATTCAGACAGAAAGCTGCACCATTATGTAGTTATTTAAATGATGTGTAGGCACAAAAAAATACACGAGACAACTTTCCTAGCCAACAAAACACAATGAAGCCTCACATATTATACAGTCCATTTGTATATATTTTAAGCCTAATATGGTGAACTGGAACAGGAGGAAAATAGGGGGCATCTGATAAGTGAACCTGATTATTCCTGTTATTTAATTCACCAGAGACCACCAATATTAAACAGGAATCATTTTCTCTATTTTCTCAGCTAAAAAGTGAACTCTTTAACTTCACCTTTTGGTGTCTAGGTTGCCTTTTTTTTCCCATTTAAACTGTGAATCTCTTTCCATATTTTTTCATTTATACGTTATAAGACTTACAGTGCAAACACTGCTTTAAATCTATATATAATATTTTAAGGGGGGAAAGCAGCATATTAATCAGAAGATGACCCAAACCTGACATTATTCAACTTAATCAACGTTGACAGATGAGATCACCATTGGAAGCGCAAAAAAAAAGTAATGAAAGTTGTTTTTACCTGAACAGTGAATGCAAAATCTAAAAGCAGTGCCAAGTCATGCTGACACGTTTCTATAAGAACACTGTTACTAATGGAAGCAGATATTTTTATTATCTGTGCGGTATTTAGGCATCTACTCGAACAACGTACTCCTAAAGTTATTGAAGACTGGATCATATGGGAAAAACAGAGTAAATTTTAGGCACTTCTTATGTCTACTAGTTCAAGTACAACTACAAAAATTTAATATTGTGACAACTTACAACCATTTTGTCCCTTGTTTCAGAAATGAAAACCTAAAATTCAATGTCTCAGATAATTAAGATATATAAAATCAATACCAATCAAATTTTGAAACAGAAATGCCAGGCTTCTGTATGCTCATGTCAGCCTGCAGTTCTGCTGAAGTGTAATTGAATCCCTGGTTGCTTTGATAGCGGCCGTCGAGTCATTTGAATTATTGGGTCTGGTGTCTCTAATCTTCACATTGACAATACGCAACAGCGGCCAGGGGAATTTGCTGTATCAAACAGTAACACGAAGGTCAGTGAACCTGTTTTGGTAACTTTTAGTAGTGTGGGCAGGTGCCAAAATTAAATCAGCTTCTCCATTAAGCTTGTCTGCAGAAAAAAGCGTGAAGATCCCCAAGATGTGCTGGTAGTCGGCTGCGTTGACTGCAAGCTTATGGAGCAACACCAGCAGATGACATGACACCCCAAACCATCTCTGGTTTAGGAAACTTCACACTGGAATTCATCCAAAACAGATTCCGTCTCTCTCCACTCTTCCTCCAAACTCTGGGACCTCCATTTACAAAGACAAAGAAAACTTTCATCTTTAAATAGGACTTTGAACCACTGAGTAACAGTCCAGTTCCTTTTGGCCTTAGCCCAGGTGAGACACGTCTGACATAGTCTCTGGTTTAGAAGTGGAACGTGACGTTTGGAGCCCAAAGGGTTTTTCTGTGCGTAGAGGTCCTTGATGCCATGACTCCATCCTCAGGCCACTTCTTTTCAAGATCCCTTCCCCCAAATTCTTGAACGGCTTTGACTTGACAGTCCTCTTAAGGCAGCACTTATCCCTGTTGCTCACATTTCCTTCCAATCTACTTTCTATGAATATCCCAGGATAAAAAAAAGTCTGTGAACAAGCAGCTTTCTTAACCATTTGTGCCTTTTTGTCATCTGTACAGCCAGCAGTCTTATCCATGATTGTGACCCACTCTCCGACCGTTTAGAGGCTCAGCAAACTTTGGCAGGTGTTTTGAGTTAATTAGCTGATTAGGCAGTGCCACCATCAGTTTCTGATTTGACATTTTCACAGTATTCTAATTTTCTGAGAAATTGAATTTGGGGCATTCATTAGCTGAAAGCTACAGTCATCATTTCAAGAAAAAACGGCTCGAAAGAGTTCACTCTGATTAGTCTGAGTTTTATTTTGAGAAAGGAGAGACAAACATTGACTACTTTTTTTGCAACATTCAAATATTTTTCAGCATTTAAGAGTTTCAGCAAGAAAAATGGGAGAAAAATCAGAGTCAAAATTTTTACATGAATCTGCAAATAAATAGTTTGTTAAAAGGTTATTGGAGATGTGTTGAAAATTAAAATGTTCACTAGAATAGGCTTTGATGAAAACTTTGGACAGAGGAAAAACCATATTGGAAATGTTGCCTGCGTACACCTGCAACTGACGTGAGACAACAGGAGAGAGGAAAAAGCACGAGCCATGCAGGATCTCCCGCTGCCAGGATAATCTTTATTTCTACTAATCTGCAATGCACTATTATTTTCAAATCTTTCAGTTCAAGAGTGTGCACTGTTTGGAAATAGATAATCAGGCATTTTCTTTTTGTTGCCATTGTGTATGCAGCTTTAAAAACCAAACAAAATCAAAAGACAAAACTGAACCCACAATAAAATTACGTATGGGCCCGTATGAGATTCCACAGAGTGTGATTAACATAACCACAGCTTCATTGTAACTTTCCATTCAATCACAAAAATTAAACACTAAATGGCCTAACTGATTGAGTCTAAAAGAGAAAACCAATTGTTCCCAATGATGCTAAAATCATAGTAGTTGGAGTCACAATATTGACTCATACAATAAACGGTTTTATGTGTAGAAATTAGAGCAAAACAATAACAACAAAATGGGAATAAACACCTGCTAAATTTAAAGGTAGAGATGGCCGCAACTTCCTTCTTATAGAAGGTAAAAAAGAAACAAATGGAGTGGTGTCAGATTTTAGCAGAATTTCTCCTGCTAGCACTAGCTTTGCACGTTTGTTTTGGTTGTATCTACCCAGAATGCCAAGCGCATACTCCCCAGTTCACCTTAACCAAACTGAGACAAAGATTTTTAGGTGGACCAAAGTTCTGTTTTTTGATCTGCATCACAGTTCCTCAAATGAACTAGCGTTTGATTAAAGTATATGAAACAAGGCTGGTGTTAATTCTTATTTTACAGTGCGTTAAACTGTGTTGCTAACTTCTTTTGTCCTGAGACTGCAGTCAGCTGACAGACATGCAGCTCATAGCTTGCTCTTTCTAGATTTAAGACAGTGATAAGAAACAGTTCATCTTTGTCATGACTGGAGATATTTCCAAAAATCTTCCTTGTTCTCAAAGAAGTGAATCTCGATGCCCAGTTGGAGAGGCAACAGGACAGAAAACAAAAGTGTGGAGCAACTTCAGCACTTTTTTCTGGCATCTCATCAAAATACCTTCACTGCAGGAACAAGATTACCAAAACGGTTCGACAGTTTCCAAATCTTAGCATAACCAGGCACCAGTTTCAGAAAATGGCTCAGCAACATAAAAGCTCCACAAAATAAATAAATAAATAAATAAATAATATTGGCATAGCTTGAGGTAAAGTTTTCTAGAATGACTCTGAAGTTGAGGATTTCTCAGATGAAAACAACAACTTTATTTTGCTTGTTTTGCATTAAACAAGTCTAAAGACATTAAACATCACTATAAAGAATCTGAACATGAGTAAAAATTCAGCTATTTTAAGAAGGGAAGTTACATTTCCACAGGTAGGACTCACCTTTTCTGACATCCAGGCCCTGGAGGTGCCGACTGCATGTTTGCTATTAGCTAAGCCCCCCAGACAGTAAAGTTTTTCCACTGCTCCAGATATACTACTTTATGCATAAGCAGCCTTCATGCAGCTTTGTATCCTGCATATATCATGGGGTTACAACCCAACTATAACTTCTCACCGGGCCTATTCATCAGGTGCTGTGATGCATAGTGTGATTTCCAGTGTCAGCACAAAGTGTACAAAGCAGTAAATCAGAGAGGCTTTATCTTCATCCGTGTGTGTATTTGTGTGTCTGAGGGGAGCGCCTGTACTGACGGGAGCCGATTCTGACAATAAGTTGAACCAGACAATAAAATTACAAATAAATAGAAGCCTGATAGCACAAAGCAAATTACTTAAAAGTACAGTCCAAATCAACTATAAAGACTCAAATATTAAAATATCAGTTCATTAAAATTTTAACACCATCACAATTAATTTTACCAGAACTCATATGGGAAAACAACAGAAGCACTTATTACTTGATTTTAGTCCATAGCAACACCTACACACATAAAGATTAGGGCATCTGACAACTAACATCTTAACAGAAGATATTAATTGCTCTTTTAAAATATTGTTGGAAAAATTACAAAGATTAATTATCAAAATTATCTTTTTTTTTTTTTAAGTTTCGCATTAAAAATCTATAAGATTTGCACATAGTTGTGATGTTAAGGCAAACCAGTCAAAACTTTAAAGACAGCAGACTGGTTTAAGAAATACAATAAAAAATAAATAAATAAATATATATATATATATATATATATATATATATATATATATATATATATATATATAGAGAGAGAGAGAGAGAGAGAGAGAGAGAGAGAGAGAGAGAGAGAGAGAGAGAGAGAGAGAGAAACAGCCATGGCTTTAAAGACACCAGGTTTAATTGATTTCCAACACCAAGTCGAAGTTCTTAAGACAGTTAATTTCATGAATGCTGTGTGTATTCTGTATCTCTGAACAGACAAGTATCATTTTCTATTTAAAATGCAAAGACACCCAAAAATTACCCTAAATTTTTTTAAAGTAGATAACTGATTCATCTGTTTGGTCATATAAACAAACCCATAGAGGACAGTGTAGAGCAAAGCTAAACCTTATGTCCGCCAATCAAAATCCATCAAAAATAACCACTACTTCCTGTTAGGAATCTGGTGACAGGAGATTCATTTGTGTGGACAGACAAATAGGTTAAACTACTTTTAAATGCCATGTTAGAATATAAAATTAATAAAACACGAGACGATGTCATTTGGGAATCGTGCCATGTGTGGACGTGGAAACGGCATTATGCCTCCATATTGGTAGGAGTAGTTGGTGTAAAACAGCTGACCTCCAAGCATTGTTTCTTCTTTGCAATTCAATGTATTGCAACAGTTTGGCTGGTAAATCAGGCAAAAAGCATCTGAACCAACGTAAAAATCATCACCTGTCGTTTTTCCTCCACTGCACGGCCAAACAATAGCAAAAGTCACATGTGACACATTATTTGTCACAGACTGTAATGTGCACAGGAGCCTCTTTCCTATGTACAAACGCCAATAGGGAAAATTCTCAAACCTACACTTTGCTTGAGGTTTTTATTAATTGTTTTTAGTGATATTAGATGGAGTTTACGTGTGGATGAAAGACCAAATCGCAATAAAAAACTTTCCAGTTTCATAGATATCCAGCTATGTGTGGATGAGGCCTTAGAAGCCTGTTTCCTGGAGTGAAACATTTCTGTAGGATATTCTTTTATGCCACTGTGTTTTGATTTCAATGTAGCAGAAAACAGAACGATTCATGAATAATCTGACATTGTGTGGACTACTTCACTGGTTGAACATCTGGCACTTTCTTCCATTACACAATGTCAAGCATCCCGACCCGATGGACGGGCTCTACTGTACACACAATAAACATGAGTTAACATATGGAGATGCATACAGAGGGCAGCAACATTCTCATATTTCACGGCTCAGGAGCTTCATACAATATTTACTCGTGTACCACTGAGTGAAATTAACCTACTTTAAGACCAAAGCAACACAGTCAATTCAGTATGACGACAGCATCCCAAGAAGTCAATAGTAACTATTGTATTACATGCTGGCAATAATGAGGAGAGCAGTCCAGGGGGAAAAGCCATGCCGAAATGCTGCATACCTTAGAGGGTTGCGCTGGAATCTGCAGCATAATACGGACAAGCAGGATAATAGCAGTCCAACTCTGTGGAGTCGAACAAAAGGATTCAGAGATCAAATAGATAAGCCACTCCAGACCTTTCCATTCCAGTGCATTATAGAGCTTACATCTCAAAATTCATGCTTGGAACATCATCCTTTCCCTTCTTTGATATCTCCTACTGATGCTTAAACTACAAGCCCCCGACTTTGTAGAAAGATTGTGATCCAAACTGAAGCTTAATTAAATTCCCAAATATTCAATTGACCCAGCAGCTGGTGATCAGTTTAAACGAAGCATGAAGAGGCTGTTTTATTAAAACCTGTAATCTTAAATTATATAGGCAGTGTCAGCTCAAATGTGCAGTGGTTGGGCTTCTGCGTGATGCTAATTAGAACAGGAACTGAGTGTGCATCTTATTAAAAATCACAGTTAGAGCCAGCGTCTAACACTTGCACACTGAGTAAACTCCAGTCCCGATGTCACTAAATAAACAGATGTACTAAGGACTGGTAATGAAATTACAGTCAGGACTATTCTGGCAGAGAGCCAGGGTAAACAAAGAAATAAATCCATCTGCCTTTCATGGCAGCTCGACGCCACACACACACACACACTCATTTCACCCTTTGTTTAGTGCATCGCTAACTGCAGCCAGCACCTGAGCTACAGCACCACACAAGGAGGCAATACTTCAGTAGCTATTTACTCCTCTTCAAGGTCTCCATCTTGCATCGTACGCTCTTCAAGTGCCCCACTGTGGTGGCCCCATGTCTGATTATCAGCACACATTTTGTGGAAGCCTGGATGCAGCATAAAGAAAGGGGAAAAAAAAAACAACAAAAAAAACTGATTTCGGGATCCCAAGTCGTGCCTTCATGGTAAAGACGGCAGTTTGATTGTGTTGTATTGTTTTGCAGCAGAGCTAATGTGCAGAATAGCATCGGGTAGCCCACCAAGATATTCCTGCTGTGTCAGATGAAAATAAGCCTTTGAAGCCAGATATTTCTATGCAGTGTTTGAAAAGGCTCAACAATTCTTCACCGTCACTGTCTGACCATAAGTGAAACTAAACTTTTTTCCCCCCATACGAGGTCAGGAAATTGAAATTTTGCCCTTAGTTTTGAGTATTTTTATTCTTTATTCTGATTTGATATATTTTATATTCTATCTTTGTGTGAGTTTACCTGCTTTGATTCCCTGTCCATTTGCTGCTTTTGCAAAGAAATGTTGTCATTGTGGCATAATAAAGGATATTTGCATTACATTGTAAGGATAAACAAAACATTTGATGGTGACATGGCTAAGTTAAGTTCTGATGGATTAATTTACAATATTTGAGGTATGTGGAGATAGCAGGTGTGTTTTAAGGAACTCCTAAAATCATGTGTGACATCCTGGAAAAATTTCAATAATCCAGGTAAACAGGAAGTGAACTGAGGATCTCGATAATCAATCGTTAAGTCCTTTACTGAGAGTCTGAAGAGCCAATCAGAGAAGTCAATAATGTAAAAGCAAAATGAAAGGCAATATTACATTTTATAGCTGAATTCCAGTAAAAGGACAATTATTTTGTAGACAATTTCTGTGGTAGTATTTGGTCATCATTCCAATATGGAAGAAAAAGGATGTTGAGGGGATCATTCCCACTGTCAAATATGGATGTGGCAGCATAATCTGAAAATATCAGAAAGAGAGAAAAAGCTTGGCCACAGCTTCATCTCCATCAAGTTAATGACAAACTGGTTTGACTCAGTATGTTTGGAATGACCATTAAAAAAGTGTTGACATGAATGCCATTGGAAGGTTTGAAAGGTTTGTCTCTTCCCATAAAATGTGTTATTACTGTTGAATACCATTTTTATGAATTAGAAAAAGGTACGTACAAAAGTCCCAACCCTTCACATGTGGTATCACTGAAAAGCCCTAAATGTCCTCTCCAGATACCAAAATGAATTAATTCAGTAGAATGCAGGGTGTGGGAGATTTTCAAGTTTAGAAATGTCCTCTACAGAGGACAAAAATGAACTACTGGTAGTCAGGAGGTTAAGGAAAAAGGAACAAAATTCCATCAAACTATTGTGAAAAGCTTAAGGAAGAAACATTGTAGATCCAACTTAAATCCTGAAGAATTCTTGGATAAGAAAATCTCTATCATTTTCTGACTCATTACCAACATAATTTGCAAATAGAAATAATTTTAGTAATCCAGTAGCATGATGTAATATTACTCTGTTAGTCACTTAGTGTAAAAGGGTGTCTTTTTATAGTCTATGCAAATATCTGGTTTCAACTGTACCATGAAGATTTAAACTCATAGGTAGGCAATCAACTTTCAGCTTAGCTTCTTTTATGACAACTCTGTAGAATAATACATTTTTAATCCTTCCTCTTGTGCCTAAAACTGATCCTAGTTCTCATATTTTAAAGCAAAAAAAAAAAAAAAACATATTTCTCTCCCAGTTTTTTAATGATATGTGTTAACTGGTACCTTTAGACTTGTTGCGGTTCTCCTTCTGTTCATTGAAATAAGGCCATTAAAACGTAACGGTCCCACAGGTTGACAATTATTGAAAATACCCAGATGTTTTCTTCAAACCTGCATCATCGGGACAGCATGTTAAGAATCCCTCTGCAGTCCTTATCCAGAGACGATTTGGGGCTCAAGAGGAAGATTAATAAATTTTGTATTTTACATGCATCATCATGACTAATGACCTTCTTGCCAAACCGGAAAAAAAAAAAGTCCAACAGATTGCAAGTTTTATAGCCAAAATATACAGCGAGTCCTCATGTGATCTTCTGAAATAAAACACAGACTTATCAAGCACTTGAAAATCCTGAATCATTGACGCAGTTGACATACATAATAGTGAATGCAATACAATGGCTTTAATAAACACTGTAGAGCTTTAAATAATATTTAACGGCTTAGGATTTTTCTTTTCTCTCTTCTAAAGAAACTGCAGGATATGTAAACCTCGTGGAGTTCCACGTGTAAAGGCTGCATATGGAAAAATAAATAAATAAATCTTCTGATGCTTCATTGAAATGAACGAGCCCAGCCCATCACCAATTTCAAGGCTGTTGCACACGCGCTTCTACATTTATTGTTCCGTTGGCCTCACCTAGAGGGTGTGCTAGGAAATTGTCAATGACGTAAAGACAACAATCATTCACATTGAGGACACACGATTAATACTTCATCCACATGTATGCAGTTACATGGTTAGATAACTGCACACATGTTATATAATCATGTATTAGATTCTGAAAGTACCACTTTCTGAACCACAGAAACAACCCAAGATATTTTGATTTCTCCGTTTTGTGTATTATTGCACAAAGCCCATTTTGTCTTAGATAATGCAAAGGAGTCAAAATTGTACTGTAAATTTGTTTCACAGTATAAATCAGTGGCTGGCCGACCCTCAGGTTGGTATCACAGGTTGCATTGAGAGCTGAGGACCATTGATGAACCAGAACAAGAATCCACATTTTGACCCAGACAACTGCTGGCCCTCTTCTTCTCCTGCAGGCTTTTAGTTTGTTTAAGTGGGCTGGGCCATGGGGGCAGATGGTTGTAGGTAAGTGGAGGACAGATTTAAAAAAAAAACAGCAACTGCGAATTTACTGACCTCTGTCTCCCCGTCTCTGCAACGGATGATTTGAGAGGGATCCAAGATTTCCCATAGTGCGATGCCTTGGTCTCAGAGTGACACACTTGTTCCCTGCTATGTAGGGAAGAAGATCGGGGTAAGTGAAAGTATGTGCAGTCACACAGAGAGAGACAGAGAAAGGCCAGTATAATGTAGGAAAATGTCCATGTCTTCCAATGTGTAAAGCTATATTTATTGTGATACTTCTAAGTAGAATCTAGAACAACCAGAAGACAATTAATTTACAGAGGCCCTAAACTCAGGTGGGGAAATCTGTTGATAGCACCGCTACTGGTTGTGCTCTTAACTAAATCAGGCATTTGTTGAAAATTAGCAAAAGGTTTACTACCAGGCATGTACACACAAAGGGCTGAACTCTGTTTGGGGTAGAAAACCAACAACAAATCACACAGTAGAGAAAAGGCAGGTGGACTGTTCCAAAATATCAATAATATTGATACCAAGTCGGTATCAGAATCGGTGAGATCAACACTTTATGAAGTATTTCAGATTCTTTTTGAAATGTTATTTTTGTATTGCAGTTTCTTAAATCTACCTTAAAATATATGTTGTTTATTAAAGTATTTTATAGATACAAATTCCCCTAAAACACTGAAGAGTCGGAAGTTTGATGCTACATCAAACTCAAATAAAAGGTATCGGTATCGGTATCAATATCGGTGATACTTGAATGTATTTACTTGGTATCAGATCGATAACAGAAAATGTAGTATTTTAACTACAGAGCAAGGTTTAAATGGATAAGATGGAGCATTAAAGGAAAGGTTAAGATTAAAGAATATTCATGTGTTAGGTCAGTCCAGTCAAAGTTCGGAGCTGAATGCAATTGAGAACCTTGCCCTTTTTACTCCCTGTTGGTGTATCGCATAAAATCCTAATAAAATACCCTGAAGTTAGTGGCTATGACATGACAAAATGAAAAAATGTTAAAATAGTATGCACACTTTTCCAAAGTGCTGTGTATTTGTTTGTTTCATTTTCAACAACTACTAAATTTAATGACTGAAACACACAAAAAAAAAATACTTAAAGCTTTTCTTTTTAATTTCTTCCACGTGTTTAGAAGGGTTATGGGCAGCCTGTTTTACATCCCCACATATCAAGCAAAGCTCAAAGTGCAATGCAGCTGGTATTAAATAATGATGTGTTCTAGGTGCTGGCATTAATACTAAGGAGCAGAGTTCTCTGTGATTGGAGGAGAAGAGGAACTTGACTGTGGGCACATGCTGAGGATTAAAACAGCGCCACTTCAGCCCACCGTACACTCACTAACTGGCGCATCTTTCACTGTCTTTGCGGTGGAGACTGCAGAAGTAAATAACCATTTCAGACCCTAAGCTTTATTACTGATATGTGCAGCATCTCATTAATAAAACAAAAAGTGACTATTTTTGCTTAAAAATCTCATTAAATATGATCATACATCTACTCCTGTCAACACGCCGTGCGCATAAAGACAGCTTCAGGTCTACATATCCCCTTAAGAATCAATAGCGCTCCCCGGAGGAATCAGATTGTGGTGTTGTAGTATATTTTACAGCAACAAATACCACCGGTAGTTAAAATGATCCAGGAAGGTCTATTAGTGTTTTGGTAGCATGTTCTATAAAACAGGGGTTGCAAATCTGAGGAGGCATGTGTGTGCATGCATTAGACTCAGGGACTTATCGCTCTATCCTGAAAAGAGCTAGCATGATAATGGCAAGGGACTAGCATTTATCACATGAAGTAACTATTCCCCCCTGACACCAGAGCAGACCTTATCCCTCCAAGCCATCTGCACAAGAGAAAGCACCACACACAGAGTGACCATAAAATCCAGCGTTCATCTGAGCATGTAATTTAATACCATTGTAAAGATTACCCGCTCGCACACGCGGGATCCTTCTGCACATGCACATGAACTTTTGATCACAGCTCTTTAAAAACAGGGAGCCTGGCAAGTATTATATACACTTCATCAAGCCATTATCTTTGACCACACAGAAAGGTGTAGGTCCGTGTTTCACATTAGAGGGTGAATCAATAGTTTCCCCGCAAGAAAGCGGCGAGGAGTAATGGGGCTAAAGGTTCAGCCTACATCTCGGCTTTCTTAAATCAGTGCCATTTTTTTTTTTCTAGCAAAAAACAATTTGAATGATTGAAGTTCCTTCTAAATATATTTTTACCACTGCATACTGTGTGTGCACTTTCAAGGTTTTAAGTACACAATAAAAAAGATGGGGCGGGGGGGTTGTTTTACACATCACTCATTTGGATTTTTTCCTTAAATTGATCCATGGAAAGAAGGTTGAAAAACAGCTTACCCTTAACTTTATTTTATTTTTTTTTAACTCACAATAGGTTCTGTGGTTTCCTATACTTTGATCGCCTAGAGAACCAATGTGTGCAGATTGGTGATTTGTCTTCCATTTTGTCACTTTGTCTCAAAGCAAGGCTTTCTCATTGAAAAGCTTTTACAAGATTCAGCCTGATGAACTAAACAATGACTTTCAAAGTGACTGGGACGTAATGTGTTAGCTAATGGAGACTCTTTTTAAAAAGATGCAATTTATTTTAAGCCTTTTTTACGCAATCGTTATGTTACTGCATTTTTTTAAATTAATAACCAAACATCTGCTGTTGCAAAACCCTAAAAACTCTACAGCTATTTATTCATTTTGTTATGAGCTCCCTGAGAAGTTTATTAGATTTTTTTATAATGCTCTTTTATGGTCTCCTCATTGGTACATAACACATAAATATGGCAAAGTTGCTTACAGTGGTCATTTGAAGTAAAAAATAAATAAATAAATAAAATTTTGAGGTTTAAAATCTAATGAATCCCAGCAGCGGATCATTACTGAACTCGTTAAAAACTTACAAGCAAAAGAGCCACTGTGACTTTAGATCTAAACTTACTTTTAACAATCTGTCACGGTGACTGCAGCACTTCGATAGTTTAACACAGATACGGCCATTATATTCAGCTTATCGTCGATATCTCTGGCTACAAATTCCAGATTTACAATCATACAGTGCGGGTCTACTGGTGGATGAGTAGTAATGACTTTTGGATTTTATTTGAGGATATAACTTTTTAAAAATCAATGAAGAATCGCTAGCTTAACTGGTGCAGCAACCAATACAATGATAAGTCTTAGGAAAACACCTATAACTGCTGCCAAACATAATGGTATCAGAAACCGCCGCTACCCTTCAGGTTCAGCTCTGCTCTCTTTTTGAAGTGAAAGCAGCACAAAGTCAATGATTCTTTGTTGATAGCTCCTCCAAGATATCAAACGTTATCTTTAAAATTGCTGCTGGATGATGATGGTACATTTGCAAGGCAATAGTGGAACTACTTTGTGTCAACGAGGAACAGAAAAATAGAGAAATAGATTACTGGCATTTAGAGCTGACATGAGCTATATAAAAAGTAAGACACAGACGATGATAGCGGCTTGATGAAGTGTATAAAATACTTGCCATGCTCCCTGTTAGAGAGCTTCGATTCTTCCAATTTGTCTCACTGTCATATCTTCTCTCAATCATCACGAAGCTGCAGACATCTAGGCAGACGGAGTGCAAACAGTGATGGCTATCGGTATTGACATTGGTCTAAAAGGATCCGCTAGCCTTCCTCTGGCCCTGTAGGCTCCATAATTCCCTATTCAGAAAAAAAAAAAAATGCCAGCCTCTGCACTCCTCTTCCTCTCTGCTGCTCCGCGAGGGAAACAAAGAGCATTACTGCTTAATGCCCCATAGCGTTCTGACATCACCTTTCCACAGGAGAGGAGGACACACTCGATTTGATGGGCTAATTGTGTGTGGCATAATTAATCAATGTCTCCTGAACAACAAATTCCCATGTGTGCACACCCTACGTCGCATGAATGCCTTCAAAAACATAGAGGGGGTAATTGAATTTACATTTATTTATATTTCTTTACAAATGATTTAGTCGTTACTGAGAGATACTTGTGAGGTATTTTAACTGGGAAATAGATGCGATAGATGGGCATGAACTGAGTTTGCCCTTGGCGGCGCTGTACTCGAGTGCAGAGACGGCAATCAGCATTGCTTGAGGCTGATTATTTTTTAATGACAGAGTGGGAAGAGGCATCAGAAGAGACTGCAAGATTAAGGTGACGTTTCTGCTCTTTGTTTCATATTAGGTGCATCCTTATGCCACACTTATAGCAGGTTGATCAGGCACTGCATCCATGTAGACTAAAGAGCATTCAGCTGTAGACATCTTTAGCACCCGACAAAAGGTACAATAAATATTGTGTTTATGAAATGGGAGAAAATGCGATGTACCGACACCTCTGAGAGACGGGCTATGTCCCGAGAAGTAACACTGCATTAAATTTTATTACGCACAAACTGACAAAGGCAAGCAAAGCTGTTACATTTTGGCTGCTGAAATGTCAAAGAGTTTGAGCCACGGCTGTGTAAAACTATCAAGTCTTACCTTCATGATCAAAACAATAACTATCCCAGAAAGGAGTTATGGAAAAAGGGAATGACGACGAATATCAAAACTGTCCAAGTAATAAAATTAGTATGCATTTTAGAGCGCACGTAAAGTATTCAAGTAACCAGCTGAATCCTGGAGTGGATTGAATTTCCATTACTTAGCACGCAGATCAATTTTAAATGTCTCTTCACTTAGTTGTCTCCTCGGTTGTGGAAGAAAAAAAGCAATCACTGTCTACAGTTCACACCGTGTTAGTATTGCCAGCAGGCTGCAGCCAATACCTTGGGAAAGTTGCAAAACAAAATTTGAATAAGTCTCACAAACACAAGCTGAGTCACTGGCTGTAAATGCAGATGGGCTATGCAGCTGAAGTTTTGAACTTGAAGTTCTTAAACGACAAATTGCTATTGAGCTGAAAAGGTGCCGTTCTTGCTGTCAACATTTCAGCAACTGGCATAAATGTCTGCAATTTAGTTAAACAAGAAGTGCATAAAGGCTGAAACATGGCAGAAAAATATCAATTTCCCGTTGCCTCTTTAAAATTAGGCGTTTAACACCAGACACAACCTCAAGAGCATAAGATTTAAAGGTCACACGGTTCCCAGTCACAACATCTAAACACCGTATGGACTGTTGTTTCACGTGGTTAGGGAGCCTGTTAAGTTTACCATCACAAGCAACAATTAGGGAATCTGGTTAGCATGCAAGTTTCCCTTGGTAAAATATATGCAAAATATACAAATTAACAGCAGAGTTAATTTGGCAAGATACACATATGAAAAAAATGCCTGTATGATAAAAAATACCAGGGCAAAAAAGAGATCACTGATAGGTCAACGAGGAATTATTTTTTTTTGTCTTTTAGGGACAGGCAAAAAAAAAAAAAAAAAAAAAAAAGAAATATCAGAATTGTTCTGAATAATACCAATACAGTTTCCTTTTAGGTCTGACCTGCTGACTGAATTGATATTTCCAGGGCTGTAATACACAAAAGACTAAGATTGTGTTGTGCGCTAAGCCATATGTGACAGAAGCTCTGAGCCTAACAGAAAATGAAGATTATCCCAATATACACATAAAAACATACATCTAAATCATTCCATATAAATGACAGACATTCTACGTCAGTCTGTCTTAAATAAAAACACAACTTGATAAGTTGTCTTATTATTCAGATTTCTGAACCCTACAACAACGTGTATACATGGAGCAATTGAAAAATCAGGTTCACTCCATCAAATATGGATATTTGAACTATTCTTTACGAATAGCCTTATGCACTTCTTATTTTTAATGATAGCTTATTTTCTTGTTTCAAAATGTATGGAAACAAATAATTTCTGTTATGATCATTTGTAAAAACTCAGAATGACTTAGAATTCATAAAGGTTGTCAGTAGTTCAGAGAATAAAACAAAAATGTTTATCTTAATCATCTGTAAATACTAAATTCAACTAATACAAATGCAACTAAACTAAAAAAAAATAAGTGCATTAAAGTACATGTCATAGGTTGATAATTTAAAAAGAAGGAAAATATTAGCTTTGATGCATTTATGGAGTAGAGAAAAAATATTTTTTTAATATTTTAGTATTTGACCCGTTAATTACTGGCCAAAAAATTTTGAGCAGCAAAATAAAGAGAAAATAAAGGAAAGTTGCAATCCAGACTACAAATAATCAATCTTCCACAATCAACAAACTTATTAAGAAACGGCAGCTCTAAACAAAGGGGGTTTTAACCTCAATTTAAACGACCTCAGTGTTTCAGCATTTTTGCAGAAGTTTGTTCCAGATTGGAGGAACAAATTCCAATCTGCAGAAGCGTTCAGATTTAGTACGATTACTAAATCTGAATGCTGCTTCTCCATGTTTGGTTCTGACTTTGGGGATGCAAAGCAGACTTGACCCAGAAGACCCGAGAGGCCTGGAAGGTTGATACAATGACAACAGGTCTTTAAGATATTTTGGTGCAAAGCCCTTCTGTGATTTCTAAACTAACAAAAGTGTATTCCATGAGCTACAGGAAGTCAGTATAAGGACTGTAGAACAGAGGTGATGTGCTCTATTTTCCCAGTTTTAGTTAGAATGCAAGTAGAAAGGTTCTGGACCAACTGCAGCAGTCTGAATTTTTATGGGGACCTTTGAAGACGCTTTCGCAGTAATCAGTTCGACTAAAGATAAACGCGTGGATGAGTTTCTCAAGATCTTGTCAGGACATTAGCCCTATCATCCTAGAAATGTTCTTCAGATGATAGAAAGCCGACTTTGTAATTGTCTTTATGCGTCTTTGAAGGTTCATGTCGGAATCCATCACTGCACCCAGAATCCAGGACTGATCACTAGTTTCTAGTTATAATAGCTGAAGCTGTTTGCTGACTATTTCGTTCCTCTTTTGGTCCAAAGAGAATAAGTTCAGTTTTGTTTCTATTCAGCTGAAGAAAGTTATGGTACGTCCATGCATTGATTTGCTATAAGTGTCTGTTTAAGACTTGAACAGACTCAGACTTGTCTCTTCAGAGATGTATTCATAATAATGAGGATACGATGCATCCTATACGTCTAAAAGCTAATATTTAAAACAAATGCTGTAAAAAAAATCCTGCATATTAATTGGTCTATCTCAAGATAATACAGCTATATTGACATGAATGAGAAATACAAATACAACACAGAAAGCTTTTTTAGCCTGTATAAGATAGAAACACTACAGACACTGATTCAAATCAAGATTTTAAAAAAAGAGCACTTATTTTTGCATGGTCAAATAATAAAAACCAATGAGTATGCACTTTATTCTATAATTACTTTTTTTGTTTTGCAAAGTTCTTTGTCGGTTTTGTTCCAATATGAATATTAAATAATTAAAAACACGACTAAGTAATGGTTACTTGCATTCCTAATAAAATCACACTGTGCTTTTCAAATTAGATTAGAATTATTAAGAAAGACGATAATAAAATAGGTCAATTTAAAGTACCGTATGAAAACAAAAACAATATCCCTAATAAAGCAGCACAATGTTTTCTTTGCAATCACCAATGTCCTAGCGACATGCTAGCAGTTGACTATCTGTAAAGTGGTCAGCATGAGTGTGTTTCTGGGCAGGCACCGATGGAGAAATGTGGAGAGGCTTGTTGAACGTTCTCTAAAGGCTTATGAAATGAGCCGCCGCATGCAGCCCGGCGTCTGACTTTTGGAGGACGGATCTCTTTGATGGTTGCAAAGATCAAAGCCGAGAGATTTGCTTCTATCCGCAGTAATTTCAGACCCCCCACCATCGCATATACACAGACAGACAGACACGTAACACTCTTGAGCTCATTCTTCCTTAATTTGTTGTTTGCAGGTTAAAAAATCTCAAAACACTTTGTGTTTATCAGCAAAGTTACCATGTCTCCTCTTTGTCTTTCATGTTGAAAAATGATGCTTTCATGCTGCTGCATACGCCAGTCAGGCATAACATTAACACCACCAACAGATAACGCTGTTTATCTCTTCTTCATGGCATCCGTTAGGGGTTGGGATACATAAGGCAGCAAGTGATCATTTTGTCATCATAGCTGTTGTGTCAGAAACGGCAGAAATGGGCAACTGAAAGATATGAGTGAGTTTGGCCACAGTCAAAATTGTGATGGCTGAACAGCTGAGTCAGAACATTTGGAAAACTGCAGCTAAGGTGAGCTTTTCCTAATCTGCAGCAGACGAAGGAAAAAGCAGTGATAAACAGACAAAATGTTTGCTCATGGGCAGTCAAGACTCAGTGATGCATGTACGGAGCGAAGGGTGGCCTGTGTGGTCAATAGAGTTGTCAAAATAATCAGAATTTAGATTAAGTCCATACAAGAAATATTAACTTCCAAAAAAAATACTAATTTCCGTCAAAATTTATGCAAAATAAGGCTAATTCACATAGCAAACTAGCTTCCCTCCATTATTTTAGGAAGGCCATGATATGTTAATTGTTATTTAAATGCTAGCAACTTGCTAGCAGCCCGTTTACAGCTCTTTCCACAATTACAGATATCTTTATTGTGTAAACGTTTAACTAGAAAACAAAAATACAGCATAAATACATACATGTCCCCAGTTGAAGCAGTAAACATAGGCTAAATATGCTGGGTAGCATCGGCTACTTACAGGTTTAAATTAGCCACTTTTTGATAACACCACAGGACAAGATAGACAGCTGGATTAACAGCGGGAGTACCTGGAGAGAACTTATGCATTCACAGGAAGAACATGGAGACTCCTTGCACAAGGACCGGGATTCAAGCTACTGTATGCAAGCCAACATGCTCCACAGGGCAAGTTTTTATTATATATATATATATATATATATATATATATATATATATATATATATATATATATATATATATATATATATATATATATATATATATATATATATTTGTGTTGTTGTTGTTTATTTTTTTTTAATATATATATAATTTCTATTTTGAGACATAGTCTGAGTGAAAGAGAGCCCATATTTCTCAGACTTTTTCAGTGGCGGAGTTAAGGTTGACATTGAATAGCCAGATGTTGCAGCATAATCATATCTGGCTGTAAAACATTTATGAGGCATTAGACCTCACAGCCAAGGATGCTGCTGATTATGGGGTCAGGGAGAGGAGCAGGGGGACGCCAGGGGAATTTCTAAAGTTGTAACAATGAGCCTGCTTTTTTTATCTGATAAGGTCTTCGCTTTGAAATTATTCCACACATATAAGCCTACATGTTACTTAACTCTACATATTCTGACATTAGTCGGTGTTGTGAGAGAAGGGAACAACTTCCATTTCTCAAATCTTGATGGCTGCTTATGTAGGCACCCTTTAACGCAAAATGTCAGCTGAAACACCAAAGGAGATATGATATTTTTCTAAGGGATGATTCTTTTTTTTTCTACCCTTGTATGTTATATTAGTTTCAGCATTTTGTCAGCTAAAACCAGATCTCATTTCAACATCATGACTGAAAAAAAGCGGCTTAGAGCAGATGACACGCCTCTGTCAGAGCCTCCATGCCAGCAAAATGTGGGTTACACAATTACACATAATTCCATAGGCTTCACCCAGAACCCTGCAGTAATGGGATCCATTTTATAGGCGCTTAAAGCCATCCTATTCGAGACATAACATCTGGACAGAAGAATTCATCCTCTTCGGTGTGTCTGCTTCATTAAGACTGACCAAAGGAGAGAGAGAGAAAAAAAAAAAAAACACACAGAATAAGGTTAGTCCTGTCACATAGTGGCGCAGAGCAAATGTAGCGTGTCACTCTGAATCTGAATAATCCCATCAGCCTCAATTTTCATTTAGGTTTTATTTTATTTTTTGGCCTAAGGAGAAACACGACAATGAGCACATCTGGTAAACCTTGACAGACATGAGCAAACTATTGCATTCGGTTTTAATTTAAATTTTGAGCTTTTTATCCTTCCCTAAAGAGTGAAATGTCTGGGAATGTGCCGACACAATTTATCATATTTCACATGCGTACCAAAACCCAGCAAATTAGAGTTAGAGAAACATATTTGTTTACAAAGCTAAATTGTGAAAATGAACACTCATATCTAAAAATGTCATATGTAAAAGTATTGCTGTTGATTTAAACATAGCCCCTTGGGGAATTTTTTTTTTTTTTTTTTTTTTTTCCTTAGTTTGCAAGCTCTCCCTTTGATTTAGTAGAGTTTGTTCAGGTACTCCAGTTTGTTCCGACACTGCAAAACTGACTTGCAAGTAATTATTCAGCAAGATACAGAATCGTGGGTCTTATTATTGATGAAACAGTACTAGTTACATTGCCAGATTATGTCACGCTTAACATGGGGGAAAATGTTTTTTATAACTGAAACAAACTGAAAATGTAACTAGTATTTTTCCTCAATATTAATGGATTGATTTAAAACAAGCCCCTCTATCTTGAAAAGTTACTTGTATGTTAGCTTTATCTTGTTTCAGGTGTGCGAAGATATTTATATTTATAAATCTTACCAAAATGATTTTGTACAATTTTGTATTTTTGCAGTGCACAATTAATAAAAACAAGCCTGATTGGCTGAACTGGAGGATTTTGCATATCTGTTAGGTCTGAGGGGCTTGTATGAACGTTTCTCTTGTTTCGGACCTCGTTATAAACAGGCAACCCTGACCAGTAATAATCAAGACACTGATGATGGATGGTAAGCTTTCTGGTATGGTCCCAGCTAGTCTCTTGATTTTACAAGAGACTGGCTGTAACAAGTGATGTTACAAATCATCACAGGCTATGTTGGTTTAAGGACATACAGATGTTGCCTCATTCATCATTGCCGTTCTATTAGCTCAGCTTGCTGTTTAATTTAAAACAAGATTTTTTTTTTTTTTGTGGCAGAAGAGGCTTTTCTCTCTGGTTCATTCTCATCTGATATCGGTAGATTGTGAAACCTGCCAATCAAGATTCTGTGCTCCTAATACTAAGCTGAATTCTCCTTTGACACCGAGAGCACACCCTGTTACCCATCTTTCATCATCCTTGCAGGTGTTCGTTTCAGTCGCATTTCATTCTTCAGCTTCTCTGTAGGGTCTGATTATTATAGATAAACTCATCTAGGTCATCTTGTCATGGGCCGCCTGTCAATTTTGTACCTGAATCAGAGATGGAAAGTGAGCTTATTCCCTTGTTTTTGCTCCACATGCCAAGATATTATATTGACTTACTGTTTTGCTTCAGGTAAACGCAGATGCTTGGCGGGCAAGTGTGACACTACTTTTTGCTTTTGTAAAAGAGAAAAGGGGCACAGCCTAATTAGAATTTGTTGTCTAAGAAATCCGTTGCTTTTTGGATACAGAAACATGTTTTAACAAACCGTCTTATGTATCGTAGGTCTTAGGTATACAACATTTCAAGCAAAACAAAGGGAAGCGTTATCATAGCTCAGTTTGGTACAAGAACCACATGGTAGAAGTAAACAGACCTCTAGTTGTTTTAAATAACTCAAACCAAAGTACAATGCATAAAAGTGCATTCTTAATATTTAAATGTCTTTGTTACCAGTGTAATTAAATATAAACAAAAATATACGTTTAGTTGTACTGAAATCAGTCGGACGATATTTAGATGACTAAACTTCATTGTAAAGGATGGCATAAACACTTGTATTTTTGATGGATTTTTTTTTTTTTTGTTTTTTATATTTTATTTTATTTTATTTTATGTATTTGGAAATTAAAGTAAAAATTACACTATTACTATCCATGCTATTTACCTGTTTATTCATTCATTTACTAAATGAACATGCTTTTTAAATAATATGGGTGGATATAATAACATTGAGTTTAGAAATTGTGTTCAAGACACACTTCTGTCTGATAAAGCCATATTATTCAGAAGTCATGTTAAGAAGTTGATTGAGAACAAATTTATGCTCATTTTTAATGAATAGAAAATCTACTCATTGCAATTTACGTAGTAATTATGGCCATTCATGTGTAATGGCAATTGAAGGTAATACGTTCACGACAACGTGGGGGATCACCTTTTTCATCACAAACATCAACCACGTATCATCCGATACTCCACTGAGTGTTTATTACACCCATTGATGATCAATGTCTGGGGCAGAGTACAAAGGTGATCATGTAGTTTATGAAAAATTATTTTTAATCAGCCAGATGCAGCGGAGTGACTATTCCCTGGAGCGCGATTCGGCACTTCACATGCTGAGTTCTAATTGCATTTCATCTGAAATGTGTGTTTTCATGCTTCTTTTTGAGATGAAGACATACTGCTCAACTTTCACAGGTTTTTAAAAAGTACTTAGAGTTCACCCAAGCAGACGGGTTTCAACAAGTTTCTCTTTCACGACTGGAGGACCAGAGATCACATACTTGACATATGCAGCTGCCTAGGGTTCACACACTACAGGATTTGGCAAACCAAATAAATGCGAGAAACTCTGATTGTGGGATTCCGCTTTAATAGGTAAACAAACCCACCGGTTGGCAGCACTAATAGATGATATTCTATAAATTCTGACCAGATTATTTTTTTATTCTCCCAGCAAAATAAAAGAGATGGAAATTAATTTTTCCTGTTCTTAGTAGGTTTAGTTCAAAATCAACATTAGGTGTTGATTTTGAACATATCATTTTTTCCTTAACATACAGCACTATAATGATTAGACTTGATTGACTAGATGAAGAATATGTGACAGCCTGCATATTGCTTGTGTCAAATATTCTTTCCATAAAAACTGAATTCTTTAAAATCAAATTGGGTTAAACTCCAGTTAAAACACAGACAAAAGGACTTGTTTATATTTTATAAATAACTGAAATATTTTTAATTTAATCTATTTTTAACTGTACGTTCAAAAGTTAAAATGTTTTGATTATTGGTGAGATGTGCTTAAAACAATCAAATTATTGGAGGCTTTGTGATTAATTCACCGTGATTAATTACATTTTAATCAAATAGCAATTCCTGATTAAAGAAAATATTTTCAATTTCAATAAATTTCATCAGTGGCAAAGAATCAATAGATAATATAAAATTACCATATGATGATTGTATAGCAATGTGTTCTTATGTTGTATTTAGGTAGTAATGATTATGTCTTTATTAATGTATTTTCAGGTAAAAATAAGAAAATTAATCAATTTTTAGGTGAAGTGTCCTCTCACTTTTTCATTGGCTACATGTAACATGATGACTTTTGGGTCGATTGTCATTTCAAACTATATGAATGTGTCCAAGTTTGACAAAAAAAAAAAAAAATCATGTTTAACCGAGTGTGACTGAGGTGGGGCCAGGTCTGTTCCCCTCAGACACTTGTAGACAACGTGTGTCTTTACTCCCTCTTACAGTCACAGGTTGTTCTGCCATCTTATCTTCCCAACTGTCCCCAACTAGTGCAGAATGATGCAGACATTTTTCCTTCTAGGTTTCATGGCTAGTACTGGGCAAAATATTGTGTAGCGTGTCCCCAGCTTTAAACTGCAACTTCTGCCTTTTAGATTGGTCTTCCTAACTATGTATGACTTGAGGAAGCAGTAGAACAAAACAAGATAAAAGTAAATAAAGCACAATGTCATTCTCCTCAGGCAAGGGTATATTAAACTTTATCAAAGCCAAACTGTAAACCAGTTGTTTTTTTTTGTTTGTTTTTTTTGTTTGTTTTTTTGCCTGGCAAGGTTAGATGATTTGCACATTGATGAGGAGGAGACGTTTAGATGCCTCATGGAGTTCAGTTTAAATCCTGCAAAATCAGAGGAAGAGAGGAGGAGGGAGAGAGAAAGAGAGTTGTAACACATAACTAGACAAAAACCACACTCGCAGCCAGACCAACCAAGGCATGCAATTACTCTGGCACAGTGGTTTGTCCCCCCTGTTTCTTGTTAGTACTGTATGTTGCTGAGTTCTCTCGAGTACCGCAGATACACACAGCATCATCACTCCACCGGAACTCCTGTACCGTTCTTCGTTTTCATCACAACATTGCTGATGAGGTCTTGAGCTCAATTACTCATTTCCCAGCTCTCCTCCACTACCCCAGTATTAATCACCAAGCCCACCACACTGAAGAGCTGAATTTCAGACACACTCCTCTCAGAGAATAGTTGTGTTGTCACGAGATGGGTTTACAGTTAAAACAGACCTGTATCCACACAGCCTTTACGTTCATGCACACTACAATTACAGTGTTGGACTTCATTTTTCTAAGGACTGAGTAAAGTCTATGTCTTTTGGTCTGCATGAGCTAGAATGTTTCTGTCCAACTCACCAGTGGCTTCATGTACATTTAGTGGGGATTTCCTTCTGAAAGATGGGATACACAGTTAAACCGAGAAATCGGCTTCTGCACAAAGAACTCTAGATGTATGAAACTGCGCTTTCTTCTGAATCCAGGCACATTTCCTTTTATATCCAGATCAAGGTGAAATTGAGCGCACCAGAACACTTCCCTTGAAATCTCTCCTTTTAAATATTCAAGTAGATTTAGAAATGCCCTACACGTGTGGTTCTCCTTACTCTAAATTTCAAGATCACGTCTAAGTACTAGACGAAGAGGAAGTCAATGGGCAAAGAGTAGAGGTTGTTCCTTAATTAGGTGCTTAAGAACAAGTTGTATTATATAGGGAAGATCATAAACTCATCCAGTAATGTTATTCAATACTTTTATGTATTCCACATGCTATGCGAAAGCTCAGCAGTAAAAGTGTGTAGGGGGCATCTCAAACTTTGAGTGTTTCATTCACCTGCCATCTGTAAAAAACAGAGACTTTTAGGAACTCAGAGGGTTCTGAAACTGCTGTTTAACCAGCAAAATAATCATTCACTGAACTACCGATCTGTACTGATGATGTCAAGACAGGATGATATCTGGGGGTGAGTATGCCTATTAGAGGGATTAATATTAGTACAATTAAGGGACTATATTCACAGTGAAACAATCCGTGGCGCTGTGTCAACAATCAAAGTCTATTCCCAACAATACAGTTCATTAGAATGAATGATACAAGCATTAAACTTGACCACCTTGCCACAATGTGGGTTAGTTGCATTTGCAAGTCACATAAATTCTAAATGTTAATGCTTCTTGTTAAGCTATTTCACTGTGGAGTGCTGCTTGTACAGCAATGTGTATGCAGTCGATAGATTTAATTACACTGAAACAGTGGTGTTCAAAGTCAGTGTTCAAGGACCGGCGCCCTGCATGTTGTAGATGTTCAATTGTTTCAACACACCTGAATCAACTGAATGGATCAATCGCATGCCTCTGCAAAGCCAGGCAACATGCTGAGGAGGTAATACACCCAATAGAACCAGCTGTCTCCACAAGGACATATCTGAAATCTGCAGGCCACCAGTCCTGGGGGACTGGAGTTAAACAATCATCTATCAAGGAAGTAAGTTCTTCCTGCAAATCATACTTAATGTCCCAGCTTGTCCATTACATTTCAGGAAAATTTGATGTAACCAGCAGAGAAATGCATGATACCATCCCACAAAGCTGGCATTGTGCAACTCAGCATCAAAAGGCAGAGTTCCAATCTGTCTGTCAGGTCTCTCTGCAGCGTCTCTGTTAGCAATCTCTCGATGTGGTCAGTCTTACTGTGACCGCCACTACCAGGCAAGGTGAGTGACGTGTCTTGCCCAAGGACACTGACTGAAACAGACAAAGCCACCTTGAAAAGGCAACAGTTTACGGGATGAACTCCTACCACTGTGGCCACTGTCAGATGCAAAACCATCACCACCGTTGGATGTTAAACCTTTCTGGCTGCCTTAGCCCCTGAGCATCGGTTTTCTGGTTTTCAACATTCCTTTGCTTTTCTATGCTGGTGGTGGACAAAGTACTCACTTTCATTACATCAAAGTGCTGATCCTAATTGTCAAATGTTACAACATTAAAAGTAAAATGTTTGACAAGGCTACTGCTGAAGCTACTGCTGTAGCCTTGTCAAACAGAGGTGGGTGGAGTAGCCAAAAGTTGTAGGAGTACAATTTTATAACTCATTATTATTATTTCTACTGGTGCTTTAAACTTGTTGGATTAAATAATGAAACCAAAGATGACTCTTTTTTTGTTTATTTTTATAAAAAGCCTTACCCCGTAAAAACAACTCTCATGTACCAACTAAAGCTCAATGTGCTACCATCCTTCTGTAGAGACAGTTAAATGGATAATTTTGTTGAATACCTTGACTTTCCTGGATACGTGGCAAACCTAAAAGCTCAACAACGATATGTTGATGGAAGCAATGAACAAATGTTAAAACTCAGCCCACTGAACCTCTGTTTGGATGGAACCGGTAGCCACGGGCCAGTACAGCAGTGCCATAAAGCTCCAAATGCAGGCTGGTGTAAAAGCATCACTGCTCAATGAGCCACACTCATGAAATGTGACAAGTACTGCTGCCTTACCATATGTTGTCAAATTTATATAGAACAGAAGACTGTGTGAAAAAGCTTAATTCTCCATTGAAAAACACTGCTATAATCTATGCAACGCTCATTTGGACAAGAGGAAAACTGATGTTTAATTTGTGAAATTAATTACTTATTGCTATTTATACATGTACCAGACATGCTTAGTTTTAATAAGCTAAGAGAAATGTTTTCTGGCTTCATCTTTAAAGTTTATATTAAGAACTCAAATACTTAATATGAGTCCTATAACATTTTGTTGTCCTTTTGGATTTCTAAAATATATTGTATTTACTTTTAACAATGGAAATATGCTGCTTTAACACTTACGGTGAATTTGTAAATATGTTAATGAAAGTATATGTATTAAATTCTCATGTTTCTGTATAGGTAGATGACCTGTGTTTATTTATTATTCCATGCTTTCCTAAGCTTTGTGACTTCTTGTTAGTAAATGGAAGTAGACTGAAAAACAGCTTGAGAGGCTGGGGCAGTTTGCTTAATTATAATACATTTGTGAATCCTTATCTGTCCTTAATCAACCTTGGCAATTTTTACTGCACTCGTTTTACTGCGCTCTCCTCTGAGGCGCAGAAAACACCCATCCTCGCGTCAAATATCTACTTAAGACACAAGACAAAGCCTTATCTTCAGGCAGCTGTGAGCGTGTTAGGAGAGTAAATGATTCAGTTCCTCAGTGCAAGACAACTTAGCCTCTGATGCATAGAACTCCTCAGAATTAAAGAAACAGTACGCTCTCATGTCCTAAATGGATGTTTTCGAATGATATCTTCATAGTGAACGGGATATCTGGAGTTTTAACAAGCCCAACACTAAAAACAGAATCTAATTAAATACAACTAATATTAATAAGTCAGATTTTTCTTCTTGCAACTGATTAAATCAATAAATGTGACTAACAAGCAACCAGATTGATAAAAACTTTCCATGCCAAAATTAAAATTACAGGCCGTTAATATGTCATATCATAACTTTTTATAGTCTTCTGATGCAGCTTAACTCAAGACAAATTATGACTTAATAGATTTACAAACATGAAGGACATATACTTACACACTTTCCTTTAGAGCAAAACCAGTGAGAATATTGCTTAGTTAACTATATACAAAGTACAGTCAGACAAGGTATGAATTTTATATTGTCTAATTACTATAAAAGTTCTTTCCAGACATAAATAACATAAAAATATGACAATTGTACTTAAGCAGTGCTTTTAGTGTTTCATTAGGGACCTACAGCAATAACTGAAATGATTAAGCCATATAAAAGATCCATGTTATTATTTAGATGTTACATTTTAGTAAAAATTTTCTACCAAAACAAGATGTGCTGCTTTGATGATTTTCAAAGACTGATTTTAAGAAGTACTTTTGTTAAAGAAAATATTCCAAGGACCATAAATGTGATCAGAAGAAAAAAAACGTTTCATTTCAACAACTAATGTCTATGTTGGATACTTGACTTTAACTACAATATTCTGATTTCATATTATTGTATCCTGGATATTATTATTGTATGCTGGATATTATTATGTGACTATTTTACTTTATTTCAGAAACTCAATTCACTAAGTGAAGTACATTATATAGATTAAATACACAGACTGATGTGTTCTAACCTTTGTTTATGGTAATTATGATGCCTTTCCATTTATGTGGGCTTAATGACAAGTATATTTAATACCTGCTTAAGGGAATTAAAGGTTGTTCAAACCTTTAATACCTTTTGAAGGTTGTTATTAAAATGTACTTTTAATCTAACTGACGAGCCTCATTGGGACACATACTCTAGTTTATTAAATTGGACTATCTTTGCTTATTTTTTAAATATATGTGCATGCACACAGCCCTGGTAGGTAGAAAACACAAAGTAGTGAAATTGAACTTCCTAAAATTGTATGAGCAGAAACTCCGTGTTTTAATAATTTGTTACTCTTTATACATAGGGTCAAGTTGGATTAAAAAGATTTTCTACCTAAATAAAATTAAAAAATCATTGGAAAACTTTGATTTACTCAGGCTATCAAAAGATACTGACTGAATAAAAAAAAGTAGACCAAATCTGTGAGGGAAAAACACTTCTTCAAATCACGGCTTACTCGTTAACGTTAAAATGAACCAAATGATATAAGCACTTGAGATCCAAGAGCTCCCACAGTTGCACCTAAACTGAAAAGCTCTCTACCAACTTAGTAGTTGGTAGTTGGTACACTTTCCTTTAGAAGTGTAGAAAATGATTGGCTAACTTCTGATTAAAAATGTCTCCAATTGACAAGAACTTGCAAGCATTTCGATTGTCAACATTCTCCTTTCAGACTTTCCATGAGTTTCACGCTCTAATTCAGGACAGCAATGGGGCTCTTCTGCCAATCAGAGGCACACTGATAGAGGAGCAGGTGCTTGATGTCATGCTGCAGCAACTCCATTGGTTGGTTTGCTTCTGAAAAAAATTTGCTCCAAAAATATTGTCCATTTATCTTTTTGTGTTTTTTAGCTATCCCTTAGTTGGGGTTAAATATAGGATTGTTAAAGTCACAAATGCTTCAAGACAGGAAAACTGAAGGAAAAAAAAACTGTACCTTACACAGGTGAATTTTTTTTACATGAGAAGTGTTAGGATTCAGCGTGGGGCCACAGGAGACAGACTGCAATGAAAACAAGGTGCAGATTCTAATGTGAAAGTTGATACGAGAACAAAAAAGTCGTAGTTGCCAAACATAAATACAGCAAGCAGGCAAAGGCTTACACACCCTTCAGCAAGGTTCTCAAAAGGTAGAAAGAACAAACTGTGTACAACGTGTAACAAATGTTCAAGGCACAAACTAAGAATGCTGAGTAAATGTTGGAAGAAGTATGGAAAACAGAAGACGAATAAATACAGGAGAAATGTATAAACTAAATGCAAAGGGACTTCCAGGGAGAACAGTGAGTGCAGAAGCTGCCAACAGAGAGATAAACTGCGAAGATACAGCTTGGAAACAGATGCACAAAGAAAATAACACTTTAAGATATGACTACAGTAAGCACATCCTCCACTAAAAACAACTTCAACCAAAGCATCCACATGAAATATAGCAGCTTATTCCTTTGCCCGTGTCTCAACTCCCCATCAAGGATTAAGAACACATGGATTAACCAAACTAAATGAATAACTCAGCAGGTGACCAACAAAATCTATCATGACAAGTGGATGTCAGTTGAGCTCAGTTGGTGCACACCCACACAATCCTAAAAGGAGATCCAATTTCTCTGAATAAATTAAATTGCAAAAGGGATTTGCATGTTCAGTGGAGAATTGTTACAAAAAAAAAAAAAAAAACAGGCTTGTTTCTGTAGTCAAAAGTAGTATCAGACTAAACATATTTATTTTCTCTATTTATACACTTGGTTGCAAAATAAAATATCCAGAAGCGAGGCCAAATCTGTGGCGACTGGTCATTTTGGGGTGTTGGAAAATGTGCCTCTGCTATAGAAGATGCCAGAAGGCGTTGGGTCGCCATGGTGATAAGGTTTATGACAGTCAGGGGGTATGTGGCATGTACGTATTTTTCTTACATGCGTGCGACAAAGTAATCAGATAATCAGAAAGGTAGTAAAAATAATGTTTACTAACTCTAACTTCTATCCTGTTAGATTTGGTATTTTATCATAGATTTACCTAAATAAAAAGTCAAAAAACTAAAGACGATAAACTGCCAAAGGAATCAGATGAAATTGCACTGCTGCCTTTGATCAAGAAGACCCCAGTTTTGAATCCTGGTCTGTATCGAGCTTGCATGCACTTCTCCTTCAGTACTCAAGGTAGTCTGGCTTTCTTTCAAAGTCAAAAAGCATGACTATTAGGTTAAATGGTCTCTCTAATTGCCTTTAGGGATGAGTATGTGGGTGCATGTGTGTCCTGTGTTGCCATCTTATAAACTGGCAGTCTATCCATGGTGTACCCTGTGTTTCTTTCCCAACAACCATTAGAAAGAGGCACTTAAAAAAACGACTAAAGGATTTGAAAATGAGTTGGGGGAAAAAGACAGTCAAGGTCCAAAGAACCATCCCAACACCATATGGGCCAAAAACACAATAAAACATACATCACTCTTTAGAAGTAAAAGAAAATAATATACAGGTGCTGGTCATAAAATTAGAATATTGTGATAA